>NC_036867.1:15699058-15831688 GCF_002910315.2 Salvelinus sp. IW2-2015
GACTGTGTAAACATTCTCCGTACACATCTCCGTTAACATCTCCCTAGCCAATCCTCCACTGCACTGAAGATCCAGAGCACAGACGAGGGCATCAGGCTTTACTCCTTTGCAGTTACTACAACGAGGCGCTCCAGGTCACCTGGCCACAAGTGTGTAGTCTCTTACTGTGTGTGTGTGTGTGTGTGTGTGTGTGTGTGTGTGTGTGTGTGTGTGTGTGTGTGTGTGTGTGTGTGTGTGTGTGTGTGTGTGTGTGGTGTGTGTGTGTGTGTGTGTGTGTGTGTGTGTGTGTGTGTGTGTGTGTGTGTGTGTGTGTCGTGAATGTGCGCGTGTGTTTTCGTGCGTGCGTGTGTGTTTGCATGTACATTCAACTGTCAGGTGTGTGTCGCCTGTGAGATGCAGCCTATATGTGTGTGTGTCAGTCAGCTGTTTTTCTCTCTAATAGGGATTCAGCGATAGCCTTCACAGACCGCATTAAGAGTGGTGTGGTGGGAGAGCAGCTGTGGCTACAGATCACAGAGCCCACAGAGAAAGACAAGGGCAAATACGCCATCGAGTTCCATGATGGAAAGGGCGGTCTGAAGAGGACTGTAGAGCTGTCTGGCCAGGGTGAGACTACGGTTGAGTTCCAAATGGCACCCTATTTCCTATATAGTGCACTCATTTTGACATCTACATGGAATTAAGCGGCTCCCGTTCCTTCACCAATGCTTTGATAGGTATACTCACCTCCTCTTTTCTTGCAGCATTTGATGACGCATATGCAGAATTCCAGAGGCTCAAGTAAGTTAGCTCAAATTAGTAGATATTTATACACCCTTTTCCCCCATTGTATTAGCCAGCTCTTCTGCATGTTGTGGATGTGGCATGCCATTAAGTACCCAGCAAACCCGGAACATTCCCAGGACATTAGCTAACATTCCCATGAAGTTCTAGTTAGGGTTTGAGCTAACATTGGGATGAAAACGTCCCACAAACATCCTAAGAATGTTTTTGATCACCAAATATTTTTTATCAGGAAATATTTGAAGTGAAATATCCTTGTAATGTTCTCCTCACAGTCACTAAAATGTTGTGCATAGCATGTGTAAAAACGACCACATAATGTTCTCATTAGGTGTGTGTGATAACACAATGTAATAACACAACGTTCCAGTAATGTTCTTAGAAATATACTGGCGCAACCAAATGAGGGAGCAATAGGAGTGGTTCTGAGCAAACATTACAGGAACGATCTGCTAATGTTGATGGATATGTTAATTAGAACACCCATAACAACAAGCAGAGAATATCTCTACAATGGTCTCGTAAGGCTATTCTGTGACATGACATGGGTTCCAAAAACATTCCTTGAACATACTTCAGCAATTATGTCTGGATTCAATTGAATAGGTTCTGAAAAAACATTACAGAAACATTCCTAAACATCCCAAATAACATTCAGGGAACATTCCCACAAGACTTTCATCAAGTTATAGTGTGATGTTATAACATGATTGTTACGATAACGTTCCCGTCACAAACGTCAGTAATTTTGTCTGGATTTAATACAAGTGGTTCTGAGAAAACTGGAATGTTCTGCTAATGTTAATAGGGCCATTCCACAAAAAGAGTGCCTTTTGATATTTTAAGTAGAAATTGTGCATTAGTATTGAATTTAAAAGCCTTTTATATTAAATGAAGTGCCTTTTTAATATAGACCACATGAGAAAAAATAAAAAACCCGCACACTGCTCTTGCTAGTATCACTGCTCTTCATTAAGCTTTAAGTATCGGCCTCAAGGCCTTCGTCAGAGCTTTTGTGAGTGTTTACAATTTCCACCCTTATGTAGACATTGCTCCACCCACGTCTGTTCAATGCATCGAATGGGGTTGTAAAATAAGCAAGTGTTACCAAATATAACAATGTGTGTACATAAAACGCATTAAACAAGTCTGTAAAACCACAGTGAGGATAAGTACGTTTTCATAAATCATTGGGTACAGTGGAAGAAAAAAACGTCAGCCTAATCTAATCCAGGCTGTATCACAACCGGCCGTGATTGGGAGTCCCATAGGGCGGCGCACAATTGGCCCAATTAGGCCGTCATTGTAAATAAGAATGTTTTCTTAACTGACTTGCCTAGTTAAATAAAGGTTTAATAAAAACTAAAATATAATCTGAAGTGATATGCATTAATTCATGTTCACATTTACAATTTAACATGCATGGGCATTTCATCATTAAGACCTTTGGGGAATAATGTCTGGTGGGTGAAAATCCCAAAACATTCTCTTTTGCTCAGAGTATTATTTATATCACCTCCCCTGTCTGATATCTTGACTTTCTCAATGCCATAAAATCTAAAGGTAGAAATGTCATTAAATGTCATATAGACCACATGGAAAATTCAATAAATCAGATTTTTTTTTATATGAATAAAGTCTTGCTGAAGTGCCAAAGGGAATGCTGGGTAAAACCTAAATAGGATATTTCAGAAACCTTTTAAAGAATACATAAAGATGTATGTGAGAATTCTTGCAACATCTGTGCACATTCTCACATATGTCCCCCCCCCCCCAATTTTGTGTTTTGGGGACACATCTCTTCAATGTTCCCACAACCTAATGAAATGTTTTGCGAACTTTTAAAGAACATAAAAAATATGTTCTGTTAACATTCTTGCAACATCAGAGGAATGTTCTGTGCACCCTAATAGAAACATTGTATAATCATCAGCACAACTGGACACATGTTGTGTTACGAGAACTTTTGGCGGTAATGTTCTAACACCATTCCCACAACTAAAGGAAATGTTCTGGGAACATTCACAGAACCAGTTTTGGTTTGCTGGGTACTCTGCATCAATCCTTCCTTTCATGTGATTGCTATTTTTGGTGTTCCTCTCTGTCTGCCAAGCCACTCTCTCTGTGCATGTATGTTTATATAGCAGTCTCTGACGGGCTTTGACAGGCTTTGAGTAAGGGCATAGGGAAGTGGGCAGACAGATGAAGCCTTTACGTAGACACACTTCCTGGCTCCAGTCCAAATACATTCTCTGGATGTGTTTCTCTTATCTTTGTTCTTCCATTCTGTTCTGTCTCTTCCATTTTCAGAGCGGCCGCTATTGCAGAGAGAAGTAAGTACACACACACACACACACACACACACACACACACACACACACACACACACACACACACACACACACACACACACACACACACACACACACACACACACACACACACACACACACACACACACACACACACACACGTTATTAGATGGGGATGAGAGGGCTGCTCTCAGTATTATAGTGGGTACTGATATTTTCAAACAGATCTGAGGTCAGTGGTCTAATTTGGTGCTCTTTGTTCCAGATCGTGCTCGCGTGGCAGGAGGCCTGCCTGATGTCGTCACCATACAGGAGTTAAAGGTAACCATGTCTGGATGGATCTGTATCTGTCCGTCTGTATATGTACTGTATGTCCATGGTCCCATACTGGCATGGGACTCAGGTATTGCAGACTTGATCATGTATGGCACTACTACTGCTGCATCTGAAATGGTATCCCTAGTATTCCCTATTTAGTGCACTACTTTTAATCAGAGCTATGGTCAAAAGTCATACACTATATAAGGAAGGGCTCTGGTCAAAAGTAGTATGCTATATAGGGAATAGGGTGCCAGTATAGGGTGCCATTTCGGACACACCTTATTATGTGTGATCTTGTCTCTCTCCATCAGGCCCTGAACCTGACCTGTAACATTTCGGGCGAACCCCTGCCTGAGGTCGTCTGGCTGAAGAACGAGAGGGAGATTGTGTCTGATGGCCACTACGTTATGAAGCTCGAGGCGGGCAAGTACGCCAGCTTCACCATCACCACGGTGAACACGACAGACTCGGGCAAGTACAGCATCCTGGTGAAGAACAAGTACGGCACAGAGAGCGCCGACTTCACCGTAAGTGTCTTCAGCCCCGACAGCAAGAAATAAGGGAGAAAGAAAGAAGGCCGGCAAGAAATAAGGGAGACCTCAATCTTTGCGTAAATATTATGTATAAAAATACATAGAAAAAGACAAAGAAAAAAGATGGAAGGGATACAGAGTCCTGAGCATTGGTTTGAGATGGTTTTTATGGTAGTCTATACAGTATTTAACTCTAGTTTGAAAAGGTGTATCGTTTTACTCTGAGCATGAAATGCCCAAAGGTTCAGAGAAAAATCTGAGAAGAACTGTTTCAGCATTTTATCTTATAGAATTACAAAAAACATAAACACAATACTTTAGGTCCAATCATCCTTTATTTTGACACTACGATGAGTATAGTTATACATTTATAAAATTCCCCCATGTATTACAATATTCTGCTATATTTTACTAAGTATTGACACACTAAAAAGGCATGTAAAGACAAATGTTTGTGTTAATTCAAATGAATTTACTGCAACAGACTTAAAACTTAAAGGTTAGCCATCTAGTATTGTCTAAAAAGGACTGTGATGCTGAAAACCTTGTTAGCTTACTCAAAGGTTATTACTGTATGTGCCATGTAAGAGTTTTAAAAAGTAAGGAAGTGAATAGATGCTCTATAAGCACGGAGAAAGGATTTTTTTTCTTCTGTAATGTGGAATTTGAACAGATCCTGTGTTTTTTCATTTTCATTCACAATCACTGTTTACTGAATATGATGTCACCACATATGTCACTCAGTAGTGTTATTACATCACTCCTTCTGCCGCTGTCGTGATTATGGCATCCCTTTCTCTGATTTATGACATCACTTCCCCTGTCACTTAGTAGTGATTATGACGTCACTTACTTTGTCACTACGCAGTGATTATGACATCCCTTCATCTGTCACTCAGTAATGATTAGGACATCACTTCCTCTGTCACTCAGCAATGATTATGACATCACTTCCTCTGCCACTATGTAGTGATTATGACATCACTTCCTCTGTCTCTCAGTAATGATTATGACATCACTTCCTCTTTCCCATGTCTCATGAGAAGGACTAATAAAATGGAGCATGTATTCCCTCACCACCTCCTCCTCTGTCTCACTGTGTTTTGTTCCCTCTGTACGGCACCCCACTCTTCACTCTCCATTCTCTTCCTCCACTCTTCACTTCCTGCTTCAGTCTCCTGTTCACCATTCTCTCCTGGTCACTTGTCTGATATTGTCTGATGGTCATCTTGTCTCCGAAGACCATGAAGGCATCTATCACCAAGGAGCAATGCAATCCCTCAGTCTGAACATACACAAGCACCTCTCCCCTTACGCAGGGGAGTCAAACTCAACTCCTTGACGACGCGCACACCTGCTGATTTTTGTGTTACCTTTTAATAAGTTGCTGATTTAGACCTGGGTCTGTGGCCCTTGGGGATTTGAGCTTGACAACCCTGCTGCTTTGTACCATATGCGTTGTCTCTCAATACACTTAACCAACTGCACTCTGTCCACACACACTTCCACTGAGCATCCTTCCTCCCATCACATTTCTCTGTACTGTGTGTTTGTAAGCACAAATCACCCTCAGACACCCACCATGTTTTTGTTCATTAGATGTTTTCTCATCAAGGATTCACCACTAGTAGGACATTAAATTAGCTGCGTCCCAAATAGCAGCCTGTTCCCTATATAGTTCACTACTTTTAACCAGAGATCTATGGGCCCTGGACAAAAGTAGTGCAGTAAATAGGGAACAGGGTCCCATTTGGGATGCAGAAATAATCTACGGCTACATACGGCTACATATGTGACGTAACAGTGCACCAAGCCCTCATGATAAAGGAAAGGAACATCTTATCAGCAACTCACACACACGTGAGCTTGTTATTGGTGCTGAATGGGAAAAGTCTTAGTCATATATTTAGCGTGTGTGCCAGTCTGGGACACCATTTTTAGATTCACTGACTGGAAAAGATGGACATTAGACCCAGGCAATGTGATCAAACTGACATTAAAACAAACAATGGGTTAAGTCACCAGAATATAATGAGAGTAGCCTGTCACATAACTCAAACATGTGGAGAGACCAGGAATTGGGTTAGCCAGTGGTCTGAAACAAGAATATCAGGGCCTATATTCATAGAGAGTATGAGTGCTGATTTAGAATCAGTTCCCAATCGTTCATATTCATTATAGTCTAAGAGGCTAAACTGATCTGAGATGCTTTATGAAAACAGGCCCAGGTTCCAATCACCTACAGTATCTCAAGTGTTGTATTATTTTTTTGCAGTAGGCTATTCTATGTGGTAAAACATGCTGCTCTCTGTTTTCAGACACACTAAACCGCAAAGCATTAATACAAAAAAATTGTCCATGCACAAGTAAACATGATCAATAGCTTATTACACCAGCAATAATACCATGTGATCCAGGAACAACATTTGTTGTTGACATGTTTTTTGCAGCCCTCTTCTCAGAAGACGTTTTAGTGACGTTTAATTTGTTGGCCTATAAATCACATTAGGAAAGCTTTGCAGTCTGGTAAGTAATCTCAAATGCCAACAATGTCTTTGAAGTAGAGACCATTTTTTTAAGATGGCTTGATGAAATTAAACTTTTTATTCACAAGACTAGTTTTAAAAGTAGCTAGGGAAATTCTGTGTGCAAAGTATGTGTGTGTGCGTCTGTGTGTGCGTGTGCGTGCGTGTAAACCCTAAAACCTTTTCCATTTGTCAGTTGGCTGTAACAGAAGGCAAAGGGGACTTGGGAGTGACCTCCTATTTGACTGATGCTGATGGGAACGTGATCATTGGGTCTAAAAGCAGACCTACCACCCCAACAGAGAGGAGGAAGTCAGTCACTGGGAAGAAAATGCAGAAGAGAAAGGGTGAGGGGACAGCTGTCCACAATAATGTGTGCAAGAAAATACTTAACACAAAAAGCTTTTAATATGAACAAATACAAATATTAGGCTACACCATTAATTAGGCCACACTTCTCAATGAAAAAAATATAAACTTACAACCAAGTTAAAACGGTGTACAGAGTAATTATCTAATCTCAGAACCCAGATCTAGCATAAGTCTGTCACAAGAGACTAGGACTTATCTCACTTCAATGTGTCAGTTTATCACCTTCAGAAGGAGCGGATAGCATCATCATCATGTTTATCCTTTTTGAGTCAAAAGTGTAAGCACTATCACAACAAGTCATGTTTGAGGTTAGGGGGGAAAATCTAGTTAGGTTGATTTCTTCACCACCAAATTAGTGAAGTTGTTTTGGATGGACTTTTTGGTGATGGGAAGGGCAGTCTTGTGATTGAGTCAGTGGTTAAACATAAGTAATGTCCTTTTTCTAGAAGAAGCTTCGTGAATTTCTTCACCTGTGTGTGTTTCCTTAGATTCCGTAATCCTCCAGAAGCCACCAGAGGAAAAGGAGGGGAAGAAGAAAGAAGAAAAGAAGATGGAGGACAAAACTGATGCTTTGCCAAAAACCACAGACAAGAAAAAGGCTGCCCCTGCTGTTGCAAGCAGGGTCGGCAAGCAGGAGACCCTGCAGCAGCCCACAACTACAGCAGATGAGGCGAAGCCAGATGATGTCCCCACATCTGAGAAGCCACAGATTAACAAGGGAAAAAACGATCAAGACGAGTGATGATCAGAAAGCTGGTTACATAAGTGAAATAGTTATTTTGGAGTTTGATGTGGTTTACACGTCTTGCATGACTGATGTGTGTCTTTCAGCATCACTGAAACAACACTGGAATAATTGTTTTTCTCCCAAAATTGTAATTCACTCATCCTTTCTTTAAAGGCCCAGTGCTGTCAAAATGTCCACTAATGAAACTAACACTCCAAAAATTTGATCTGTGTAATTTCCTGATAGTTTCTGTTAGAAAACACAATCTACACAGGACTTTCTAATCAGCAGCTTTGAATGAGCAGGCATTTCGGCTTTCCATTGTGACATCCACATGCGGTAAATTTAATAGAGCAGTAACAAAGAGAATTCCAAACCTCCCTGCCAATAACAGCTAGTTTTCAGTTTTCCCCTCCCCCCTCAGACCACCCCCAGGCAGTCCTAGCGAAATTCTTGCTTGAGAAATATACTGAACAAAAATATAAATGCAACATGTAAAGTGTTGGTCCCATGTTTCATGAGCTGAAAAAAAGCTCCCAGTAATTGTACATATGCACAAAAATCATATTTCTATCAAATGTTGTGCACAAATGTGTTTACATCCCTGTTAGTGAGCATTTCTCCTTGGCCACAATAATCCTTCCAACTGACAGGTGTGGCATATCAAGAAGCTGATTAAACAGCATGATCATTACACAGGTGCACCTTGTGCTGGGGGCAATAAAAGGCCACTCTAAAATGCCTCAGATCTGTCAAGTTTTGAGGGAGCAATCAATTGACATGCTGACTGCAGGAATGTCCACCAGAGCTGTTGCCAGAGAATTGAATGTTAATTTGTCTACCATAAGAAACCTCCAATGTCGTTTTAGAGAATTTGGACAGCTGATGAAACTGAGGATTATTTCTGTCTGTAATAAAGCCCTTTTGTGGGGAAAAACCTGTTCTCGTTGGCTAGGCCTGGCTCCCCAGTGGGTGGGCCTGGCTCCCAAGTGGGTGGGCCTATGCTTTCAGGCCCACCCATTGCTGCACCCCTGCCCAGTCATGTGAAATCCATAGATTAGGGCCTAATTAATTCATTTCAATTGAATATGAACTGTAAATCAGTACAATTTTTGAAATTGTTTAATGTTGAGTTTATATTTTTGTTCAGTATAGTTTCTTTGCTAAATGGAAATATTTTACAGTTAAGTACTTAATTGTTACCCAGAAATTATTTGATATTGATATAAAAACGGCTGCATTTGGCCTTTAAGAGCAGGGAAGATTAAAATACAGAGTGAGGGATGTAAAAAAAAAAATACAATTTGTAATTCAAACATGTAGGCTGCGCTATAAACTTGTAGCTCAAAGGAAGGCCCACAAAAAAGGCATAATTTGCATAGTCTTCAAATCTTTAACCTTTGGTGGTGTTATTGCTTGCATTTTTTTGCCTTCAATATTGATTATAATACAGTAATAGGCCACTTTAAGACACCTGAGATTGGGAATGACATATGTAAAACAGGAGTATGTGTATTGAGGGAGACACAACTGACCGACGTTTGAACAAACATTCGTTTCTCATGCACAGCCCTTATATAAATCAACGTCACCAAAAGAATGATATGGGTCTATACGCAAGAGAGGAAGTGAAGGACAAACGAAACGTGAATACCTGAAGTTAACCAGAGCAGAGTAAAATCACAGCAAGGTCAAATATTAGAACATGTCACTCAGTTCACCCAATTAGCTTGGAAGCAACATCCAAATGGAACAGAGAATTAGACCACCAAATAAAATGTTCCTCATTTTATTTTTGTTTATTTTTATTTAAATTAATATCACTTGATGAATGAACGCTTGTAATTCATACACGATTATCGAGGAGATTGCATGGGCCACTTCTCTTCACTGGTATAATTGTTTGAATTGCGCATTTCTCTGCATTGAAAATAATGAGTCATGTTATGTTTGGTAGCCTGTAGGCCTGCACAATATGGTGTGATAATAATGAAAAAGAATACAAGGTTAGATTGTAAAAGCGCGTCTGTGTGTAATTTCTCAAATTGATACATTGTACGGATAAAATGCCAGTAGATGGAAACTGTTACATTGTATCACGTGAAAGCCCCGTTTGCTTGGTCATATGGTTAGATCACAGCGCCGCCGCGAGATGAGCCAACTACGTCGAGGCTCGAGTTGAGGTGAACTGCCACGGTGAGAAATAACTGACACCGGCTGCCAAATGACTGTCTGCAAACGGTATGTATTCAAGTACTAGGCTACTCTCGCCGGTAAAGTTGATAAGCTGCAGTTCTCTGCGAACAGTAGGTTTAAACAGTAGGTTTTTCATTGAGCCTTCAGTGCGAATCTCACGTTTGACTGGGCTAGCTATATGTAACGTTAGCTTAGGCGACACAGTAACGTTATCGGGTTTAGCCTTACCTAACGCAGCAGGCATACAACAAACTGTTACTGTAAGAAGCTAGGTCTAGCTAGTATAAATAACGTTTTTTTTAAAGACTTCTGATGAGCAGCTTAGTTGTCGCTCATCAAGCTCTAAATTGTAGGGTGATTAAATATACATACATACATACATACATATATTTATACATATACCGTTCTTTAGGTTAGGATTGCCTCTAGTTTGTCTGACGTTATGGATGCAAAGAGTGGCTAGGGGGGCAATGGATTATAGCATACTTTCAGTAAATGTTTATAGCCACAGGTACAATATCACACAAGCTTACTCACAAAGCTTAGTAGACATACAACGTTGCTTGCTTTTACTTAAGAAATGTTTGTCTTGAATGACAATTTGGCATTGAAGACAAACCCATTGAAATGTAACTTAACCCTTGAATTGAAGAATTCGCGCTCTAACATCTAGGCTACTTGCAGCCAAATGTCATGTCATGGGGTGCATTTGCTCTATAGTCTATTGTTTACTTTTTTGTTGGTGACCCACAGTGGTGGACAAAGTACTAAATTGTCATACTTGAGTAAAAGTAAAGATACCTTAACAGCAAATGACACAAGTAAAAGTGAAAGTCACCCAGTAAAATACTACTTTAGTAAAAGTGTAATGTACTTAAGTATTAAAAGTAAAGGTATAAACCATTTCAAATTCCTTATATTAAGCAAATCATACAGCACAATATAATTTTTTTATTTGTATTGACGGATAGACAGGGGCACAGACATAATTTACAAACAAAGGGAAGGGAAGGGGGATACCTAGTCAGTTGTACAACTGAATGCCTTCAACTGAAATGTGTCTTCCGCATTTAACCCAACCCCTCTGAATCAGAGAGGTGCGGGGTGCTGCCTTAATGCATTTGTGTCTAGTGAGTCCGCCAGATCAGAAGCAGTAGGGATGACCAGGGATGTTCTCTTGATAAGTGTGTGAATTGGACCATTTTCCTGTCAAAATGTACAAGTACTTTTGGGTGTCAGAGAAAATGTGTGGAGTAAAAAGTACATTATTTTCTTTAGGAATGTAGTGAAGTGAAAGCAAAAGTTGTCAAAAATATAAATAGTAAAGTACAGATACCCCCCGAAACTACTTAAGTAGTACTTGAAAGTATTTTTACTTAAGTACTTTACACCACTGGTGACCCACTATTTGATGTTGTGCACATGTTGACTTTAAAACGACTTAATCCCAGCTCATGGCATGTTTTGCCATAGGATTGGCTCCTGAACTGAACACACAATCTTTGCAAAGCACATTGCTAGGCACTTTGATGTGGAGCAGTACATAAATGTCAAGAAAAGCCAGATATGCACTTTAATCTTGTAAATAAGATTACCGCTAGCCAAGGTGCTCTCTAACCATCTTAGTGGCCAATGAGTCAAGGATGATAACAGGTCTTCTACAGCGACGCCTGTTGATAAGGCAGAGCAAACTTGTCTTTACCCTCAGTGTCTAGCTGTAACTGAATAGTATATGCTGTATGTGTCTGGATGTAAGATAACAGTATTATTAATGTGTTAATTACACTATTAGGTATAAAACACCATAAATGCCCAATAGAGTACAGTAGAAGGAGCTTATTGTTGTTGACAGCAACAGACCCCTAAGCAGTGCAGTAAGCAAGTTCTGATCCACAAATAAGGATAGAGTCCCATGGGTCCAATAACAAAAATACCTCCACATGCAAGTGACACATTCAAAATGAAAGCAAAACCATATCTGGTGTCTGTATGTGCCATTCTAAAGTTCACATTAACTGAGCTCGGCAAGGCAATGTAGTGGTTTCCTTTTGTGGGTGCATGAAAAAGTTAGTCAGTTTCCTCAGCAAACTTGATTTGATGTGTGCTTTACTGAAATTCTACATACTGTAACTGGCTCATACTTCTTACTGCATTATTAGATCACAAACCCAATAGGCTATGTTTCCATGTAGGCCTAAATATGTACAGTCAGTTTAATAGTTGTGTGCTAAATCAGCCATTTTTCTGTCTAAATTAGGCAATGTGAGTGTAGTAGGTTACATGCAGGTCTCTGACCTAGACCTAATGGACGTGTAGCCAGCGGAATCCTCCAGAGTTCTAACATGAATGACATGTCATCTGAACTTCTTTGGAAATTTCTGCTTTGTCCATGAAAAGAGTTTGCCACTGCAGCTTTGATTCAAACAGGCCATGGCAGGGCAAACTACACATCATGGGGCATATTTTACATTAATTACCAATCTGATTTAACTGAAAACAGAGAATCATTTATTTGATCTTAACCACAAGTTATGTAGAAAATAACATCCAATGACATTTAGACCTAGCGTCCTTTGCTCGTTTTTCTGAATTGTACTGTTTTGCCATGTTGCTAAAGGGTGTAATTTAATTTAGTATGACCTTACACACAAGTCTGATGAATTTCTTCAAAGACTCTTGTTTCATACAATTTAGGTCTCCTAAAGGTTGTTTATGAGTCTTCGCACATTTTGACATTTTGCTTTCTAGTGCCTGCTTTGAGCTCACCATGATGGGTCAAAGCCCTCAAATGGGTATGTAAGCATTTTAAGGCTCAGGTCTGGGGTAAATTTCCTTCATAGGGTTTGTGTTGGCTTAGAGGGGAGCAAAGGCCACAGGGGCTCTGGACCGGTGCATGGCACAGGCTGGGTGGAGGGTGGCAGAGTCAGGAGGAGAGGGGCAGAGTGAGTAGAGACCGCCTGGGCTCAGAGTACAGTGCTATCCCCTCTGAGGTGAACAGGCCTTGGGCCCCGGGGAGAGAGCAATGGACCTCTCAGTATGGTGCCCTGGTCCAAGAGACTCAGTGGAGAACCAGGACTCACATCTCCAGGACACAAAGTCCTCCTGGACTCTGGTGAGTTAGGATTCCCTCATTAGTCTGCAACTAGAGAGTATGTTGTGGTGCATATTTTTTGAATGAGTTTACTTATACAGTACTTTATCAGAAATGTTTGTTTTTGTAGTTTATCAGATGGATGGATTATATTTTTATAAAAAATTGTGAGCAACATCAGGTTTCTCATATATTTAATTTGTACTTTTTTCAGAGTCACATAATGCTGTAACCTATTGGTAGTAACTGTTTCTTTCCACAAGTGATGTGGAAATGTGCTTCTGTTGGAGATTTACTTTGGGTTCAAAGTCCAGGGCACTGGTATGCAGCTCGAAAAGTTCATAAGAAGTTGTCCATGTAAGGTGCTTAAATATTGTTGGGTCGTTCCACCAATTCGGTGCCTTTTGAGAAGTGTAACTTGGTCCCAAAAAACTTTTGATTTTACCTAATTTTAACATTCTGTCATAAAGAGCACATGTTCAACAAAAAGTATTTTTTCCCATCTCAAGAGGTTAAATAAAAATGACTATAGTAAGTTCCTATTAAGTGCCCAAAAAGGTATCAGGGGTAACCGCAACAGGGGTGACCGTAACAGGAGTGACCGTAACAGGGTTGACGATTTCTTCTTAAATCAGCCACAGATCCCCTTGTGACAGGGGGAATGGAAGCTTGTTGTGTGCAACAGGGAGTGGCAATTGAATGCAAGCTTCACAAAAAAATGAAATTGTTTCAACATTTCTAGCCTGTCTATCTATGGGGAACAGGGTTGACGTGTTATGCTCAACCGGCTCAGTTTTCCACCACAAATCACTAGAAAATGGCAAAAAATTTGTCGAACTATTCCTTTTACTCTTTGATTTGACTGTTAGATGTTCAATGTTTTTTAAAAAAATATATATTTTCAAAGGAATAGTTTCACCATATTAAAATGATAGGGTTGACCTTAAAATTAGGGACAGATGTAAATGAGTCACTAATCACATGAAATAAATAAATAATAATTCTAATAATATTCTAATAGAAATTGCTTTGTCAAAGCATCAAAATAACTGGTGCTTTAAAATTATGGTAAAACATTTTGGGACTAAGTGGGTTAATATCTTCCTAGAAGTGACACAGGGTTAATGGATTCAAAATGCTGAATTTTGGCACTTTAGCAAGCTTTTATTAGAAAATGTATTGAATTCTCCAGGTTGTCTATATTAAATAGATATAACAGTGGTTTGAAAACGCAATATTCGGGCACGATTTATACTTCAAATATCAAAAGGCACTCTTTTCGTGAACGACCCTGTTATTGTGGAGTTATGAAGGCATTTCTGCGGCATTCTGTGTCCTTCATTTGGTGTAAAGATTTTTTCTTTTCTTTTCTGTACCACACCAGTGTATCCACTCTTTTCATTTAGCAGCGGTAGCCCACCGCTAAATTGTTGCCACCCCTACAAAAAATATTTATTTCTGCCGAGACATGCTTTTAAATGGATAGTCGTTGGCTCAATGACTGGAAGTCTATGGGAACAGCTAGCGTGTCATTGCGCTTACGCTAGTAGCAATGCACCCCTCACTCTTCCCTTGCAGTCACTGCAAAAAAAAAATCCTAGGCGAAACACTGCACATACAAAGATTTAATTTTGGAGACATACCTTGGCAATGACCTCAACTGTGTGTGTGTTAGTGGTGAACGGATCAGCTGTTTGTTCATCCGTACCAACCCGCAATTGCTAATAACCTATCCACAACTGTCCGACTACATGATAAAGTGAAAATCTGAGGCTCCTGGCTAACCAGCTAATATAGAAAATAGATGTACTGTATGCTACAGTCAGAGACAGCAGAAATATTTTTGGGGCAGGGGGTGCAGTATTTTTTGGTAGGCTATTTGTTAGTCAACTTGACTATAATTAGATACATGCAGCTTCTCTTCTGTTATTATACTCTATGTTGGCCTAGAAGACTAGAAAACCCCTTGCTCACCAAAATAATATCATCAATTGGTAAAATTAATGCTTCAATCTAGTTGACATCAGTAAAGTTTTCATCTCTGCTTCTTTTGCGGAGCAAAGACATTAAGAAATCATAGGCCCCAGAGCTTTGTTTTTTTAATAACATTATTTTTGCATTTCATGCAATTCTGTGTCATTTACATGACAGAAGACATTAGCTGAATCTTTTTTAATACCACAGAAATGACCGAAATTAGTGGCTACTCTGACACTGACAAACTGAAATCAATCTGGTCTTGAATTCAAACAAACAATAGCCCAGGCCAATGAAGCGACACACTGATCGTACAATATTAGGAGGCAATATGTATACAGTATATACACTGAGTGTAAAAAAACATTAAGGACACCTTCCTAATATTGAGTTGCACCTTCCCTTTTGCATTCAGAACAGCCTCAATTCGTCGGGGCATGGACTCTACAAGGTGTCGAAAGCGTTCCACAAGGATGCTGGCCCATGTTGACTCCAATGCCTCCCACAGTTGTGTCAAGTTGGCTGGATGTCCTTTGGGTGGGGGACCATTCTTGATACACACGGGGAAACTGTTGAGAGTGAAAACCCCAGCAGTATTGCAGTTCTTGAAACAAACCGGTACGCCTGGCACCTACTACCATACCCTGTTCAAAGGCACTTAAATCTTTTGTCTTGCCATTCACCATCTGAATGGCACACATATGCAATCCATGTCTCAATTGTCTCAAGGCTTAAAAATGTGATATCAATAAGGGATCATAGCGTTCACCGAGATTCACCTGGTCAGTATATGTCATGGAAAGAGCACGTCCTTAATGTTTTGTACACTCAGTGTATATCATAAGCTACAGTAGGCTACTAAATACAATTTCCAGTGGCACACTGACTCACCTAATGATGAAGATGAAGCCATGCTCTAATTCGCACTGGACTAGTATTACTAGAGAATGTTGGCTATGTAATTATCACCCCAGAATGCCCGTTATTCCAGAGTAGGATTCGGACGGGATTCGTTTTTTCCAAACAATTTTTTTTCCCGCAATAAATTGACAGTTATGACAAAAGACTGGAGGTTTTTATTCTAGGCGTGAAGATATTTCAACATGTCTGTCTTTGGTATAGTGTTGCCATAATATTTGAATTGAGGTGTCATCATAATCATTATTTTAGCGATCTGCAGTAGAATACGTCCTAAATGTCCCCCAGCCTGCAGATGTAAGCTAAACAGTGTATTTGCACTTGAGATGCATTTTTAGGCTATGGATGAGAAAGTTAACTTGTCATTTCTAAAAGTTTAGTTCAGTTAATGCTGCTTTGTGATCTAGTAACGACACGGGTTGCATTAAATAGGCACAATCTTTTTTTATACACTACATGGCCAAAAGGATGTGGACACCCCTTCAAGTTAGTGCTGACAGGTGTATAAAATCGAGCACACCGCCATGCAATCTCCATAGTCAAACATTAGCAGTAGAAAAGCCCATACTGAAGAGCTCAGTGACTTTCAACGTGGCACCGTCATAGGATGCCACCTTTCCAACAAGTCAGTTCGTCAAATTTCGCCCAGCTAGCTTAACCCGAAGACAGCATGCATGCGCCCGGCCGCCACAAGGACTCGCTAGAGCGTGATAGGACAAGGGTATCCCAGCCGGCCAAACCCTCCCCTAACCCGGACGACGCAAGGCCAATTGTGCGCCGACTCATGGGTCTCCCGGTCGCTGCCGGCTGTGACAGCCCGGGATCAAACCTGGAGCTGTAGTGATGCCTCTAGCGCCTTAGACCGCTGCGCGGGAGGTGTAAGTGCAATAAAAGTGCAATATGTGCCATGTAAAAAAGCTAACGTTTAAGTTCCTTGCTCAGAACATGAGAACATATGAAAGCTGGTGGTTCCTTTTAACAGGAGTCTTCAATATTCCCAGGTAAGAAGTTTTAGGTTGTAGTTATTATAGGAATTATAGGACAATTTCTCTCTATACGATTTGTATTTCATTTACCTTTGACTATTGGATGTTCTTATAGGCGCTATAGTATTGCCAGTGTAACAGTATAGCTTCCGTCCCTCTCCTCGCCCCTACCTGGGCTCGAACCAGGAACACATCGACAACAGCCACCCTCGAAGCAGCGTTACCTATCGCTCCACAAAAGCCGCGGCCCTTTGCAAAGGGAACAACCACTCCAAGTCTCAGAGCGAGTGACGTTTGAAACGCTATTAGCGCGCACCCCGCTAACTAGCTAGCCATTTCACATCGGTTACACCAGCCTAATCTCGGGAGTTGATAGGCTTGAAGTCATAAACAGCTGAATGCTTGAAGCACAGCGACAAGCTGCTGGCAAAACGCACGAAAGTGCTGTTTGAATGAATGCTTACGTAGGCTCGTGCCTACCATCGCTCAGTCAGACTGCTCTATCAAATCATAGACTTAATTATAACATAATAACACACAGACATACGAGTCTTAGGTCATTAATATGGTCTAATCTGGAAACTATCATCTCAAAAACAAGACGTTTATTCTTTCAGTGAAATACGGAACCGTTCCGTATTTTATCTAATGGGTGGCATCCATAAGTCTAAATATTCCTGTTACATTGCACAACCTTCAATGTTATGTCATAATTACGTAAAATTCTGGCAAAATAGGCGGCCCAAACTGTTGCATATACACTGACTCTGCGTGCAATGAACGCAAGAGAAGTGACACAATTTCACCTGGTTAATATTGCCTGCTAACCTGGATTTCTTTTAGCAAAATATGCAGGTTTAAAAATATATACTTCTGTGTATTGATTTTAAGAAAGGCATTGATGTTTATGGTTAGGTACAGTCGTGCAACGATTGTGCTTTTTTCGCAAATGCGCTTTTGTTAAATCAACCCCCGTTTGGCGAGTTGGCTGTCTTTGTTAGGAAGAAATAGTCTTCACAGAGTTCGCAACGAGCCAGGTTAGCAGGTAAAATTAACTAAATATGCAGGTTTAAAAATATATACTTGTGTATTGATTTTAAGAAAGGCATTGATGTTTATGGTTAGGTACACATTGGAGCAAGACAGTCCTTTTTCGCGATACGCACCGCACGATTATATGCAACGCAGGACACGCTAGATAAACTAGTAATATCATCAACCATGTGTAGTTAACGAGTGATTATGATTGATTGATTGTTTTTTATAAGATAAGTTTAATGCTAGATAGCAACTTACCTTGGCTTCTTACTGCATTCGTGTAACAGGCAGTCTCCTCGTGGAGTGCAATGTATCAGGTGGTTAGAGCGTTGGACTAGTTAACTGTAAGGTTGCAAGATTGAATCCCCGAGCTGACAAGGTAAAAATCTGTCATTCTGCCCTGAACAAGGCAGTTAACCCACCGTTCCTAGGCCGTCATTGAAAATAAGAATGTGTTCTTAACTGACTTGCCTAGTTAAATAAATGATAAATAAAGGTGTAAAAATAAAGGTGTAAAAAAACTGCCAAATCGGTGTCCAAAAATACCGATTTCCGATTGTTATGAAAACTTCAATCGGCCTAATTAATCGGCCATTCTGATTAATCGGTCGACCTCTAATCCGAACCTGTGAGACAGGTACAGAATGGCAACACCAACTGCCCGAGTTACACCAGGAACGCACAATCCCTCCATCAGTGCTCAGACTGTCCGCAATAGGCTGAGAGAGGCTGGACTGAGGGCTTGTAGGCCTGTTGTAAGGCAGGTCTCACCAGACATCACCGGCAACACGTCGCCTATGGGCACAAACCCACCGTCGCTGGACCAGACAGGAGTGGCAAAATGTACTCTTCACTGACGATGGTCGGATTCGTGTTTATTGTCAAAGGAATAAGCGTTACACCGAGGCCTGTACTCTGGAGCGGGATCGATTTGGAGGTGGAGGGTCCGTAATGGTCTGGGGCGGTGTGTCACAGCATCATCGGACTGAGCTTGTTGTCATTGCAGGCAATCTCAACGCTGTGCGTTACAGGGAAGACATCCTCCTCCTCATGTGGTACCTTCCTGCAGGCTCATTCTGAACTATGACCCTCCAGCATGACAATGCCACCAGCCATACTGCTCGTTCTGTGCGTGATTTCCTGCAAGACAGGAACGTCAGTGTTCTGCCATGGCCAGCGAAGAGCCCGGATCTCAATCTCATTGAGCACGTCTAGGACCTGTTGGATCGGAGAGTGGTGGGAGAGTGGGGTAACATCTCACAGCAAGCACTGGCAAATCTGGTGCAGTCCATGAAGAGGAGATGCACTGCTGTACTTAATACAGCTGTTACTTTTGATTTTGACCCCCCCCCTTTGTTCAGGGACACATTATTTGATTTCTGTTAGTCACATGTCTGTGGAACTTGTTCAGTTTATGTCTCAGTTGTTGAATCTTGTTATGTTCATACAAAATTTTACACATGTTAAGTTTGCTGAGTTTATTTATTTTGCTGCCTCTTGGGCCCCCCACGGGCCTGGGCCCAGGGGCTTCGGCCTTGGTAAGCCCCTGCATTAATCCGGCCCTGGGACCCGATAGAAAATGCAAGAGGCTAAACAACAACAAAAATGGAAAGAGTTTTGGTGCAAAATGTCATGTGGTTAAAATACTATCAGTTTTTATGATGCTGATTAAGATAACAACACTTCTACAGACGGTATCTAACTGCGCATTCGCATTCTCTCAAAATGCTGAAAGAAATCATATTTCTCCACTCCTCTTCCTGAGTTGAAAATGTAACCTACATTTGGTGTATAATTTCCTGCAAGAAATGCTTAATTCTGCAGGAGTTATTATTATGGTTATGTGAGAGGTTATAGACCTACAGTAAGTGTCCAGATTTCCATTTAACCCATCTGAACATTAGACTACAGTTCCCTTGACGTGCCATAGGCCTACTTGAAGTCCCCATCTTGTGACTGTCAAATTCATATAGCACCTCAAAATCATCACAAATAACACTGCTATCATCCTCTTTTACCACCTAATCAAACATTACTTTTCAGGCCCTCCCTTCTCTTTATTTTCAACTCTCCATTTTGCAGATTTTTTGTTATTGAATTAAACTCCGACATTGTCCTTTCTGCCTCCTTTGAAAGATTTTTCTGCCCACTCCCAAAGCATTTGGCAATTGGCATGTCGGCTTTTTGGCGAGCGTACAGTTAGGCCCTAAAGCTTAGGCTTATACACTCATGCCAGATAGCCTAAAACAATGAAATAACAACCTCAATGTAGCCTATATATATAAATTGCACAAGAATTTTACATTTATGGATGTTTGAAGGCAGTGGTTCCCAACCTGTGGTGCTCACCCTCAGTTGGCAGGGGTTTACTTTTTTTGAAGAACTTAGTCCGGTTTTAAACTTGCTCTTGAAAGTTGTAATAGTAGAATACACAAGGTGCAATTTTGAAATTGGCTAGGGCATCATTAGTTCCTCCTATCACATGAATAGACATTATACATGGCAAAATGTATAGAATTGCAAGAAAATTTGATTTAAAATTGCAACATTTTCTTTCCACCCTATGACAAAATGTGTGGAATTGCAGGAAATAAGCTTTAAACTTGCTAAATTCTCTCAACCAACAAGAGGGGTGTGAACAGTTTGTATCATGAACAGTGCTTGTGCCCATAGAAGTAGATGTGGTGTGTGTGCGCACGCATGGGGGGCGCGGGATGTTCCCCAATGCTGGAAGGGGGGCCCCGAGTGAAAAAGTTTGGGAATCCCTGTTTTAAGGTATGATTTGTTTTCTGTGTTGAAGCCATTTGCCTTCATCTTGGCACTTCCCCATCATTTTTTTGCCACATTTATTTTATTACAGACACCTTAATGCATACTTTTAAATTATATTGGGAGCTAAACATACAAATAAAAAATGTCCTATACATTTTTGTTAGATGTTGTAGTGTCCCCACTACAACAAACAAACAAAATACTTAAATACATATAATTTTGTCCTTGAAACATTTTTTTGAAATACTGTAGAATTCCATTAATTCCTATGGAGGACTGCTCCTACTGGGAGCTGACATGTGGCTTCAAAGCCTCTCAATGGTCAAAACATAGCATCAGCAATCCAGGATTTATATACTTCATTGACCTTAACGATACATCCCAAACTGTAGTTGATGCAGTACAATTCAATTGTGTTCTTCATCCATTTGTTTTCTCCATCCATCAGCTCACTCTGCTACAGTGGAACATGGGAATGAATGGGCCCAAAAGCATCAAGATCAGCAAAATCCGCCCCAAACAAAAGAGCTTTATAAGTGCCACTCTGTGGTACTTTTGCCCTGTTTATGTGTCTGTCCCAAATGGCACCCTATTCCCTACACAGTGCAATACTTTTGACCAGAAACCATAGGGAATAGGGTGCTCTTTGGGACATAACCTATAACTGACCTCCATGCTGTAGGCAGCAGTAATCTGTGCTCGGGCTGCAGCCACGAGGGGACTGCTAAGCCTTTGACTTTAAACTGTTTGGGGCAGCAGATAAAACTAAATATTTTCTGAGGCTGTTGTTACCAACAACAAAAGTGCCATCAGGTCATTAGAGTTACACAGATGGCAAATTGTGTGACTATTATGGGGTTGTCAGGAAACAGGATGACCTTATAGGCCCCTGCAGTGTATTTTCATTGACTTGTCAATCCCTCCCTGCAAATGTTGATATATTTCAATGCCTTTCTGCTCACTTATTTAGGCCTTCACCAACGTTCACTGCAGGGCTCTATTAAGAAATCATAGCCCCCACCCAAGGGATACAAAGTATATGTTAAGGTGTGAGGTAAATTTTTCTGGCATGGTTTAAGTCCGCCTGTAGAATCTATGCCAAGGTGTAATGAAGCTGTTCTGGCAACTATACAGTATATACAGTGCCTTCGGAAAGTATTCAGACACCTAGACTTTTTCCACATTTTGTTACATTACAGCCTTATTCTAAAATGTATTATATTTAAATATATACATATCACATTTACATAAATATTCAGACCCTTTACTCAGTACTTTGTTAAAGCACCTTTGGCAGCGATTACAGCATCGAGACTTCTTGGGAATGACACTACAAGCTTGGCACACCTATTTGGGGAGTTTCTCCCATTCTTCTCTGCAGATCCTCTCAAGCTCTGTCAGGTTGGATGGGGAGCATCACTGCACAGCTATTTTCAGGTCTCTCCAGAGATGTTCGATCGTGTTCAAGTCCGGGCTCTGGTTGGGCCACTCAAGGACACTCCTACGTTGTCTTGGCTGTGTGCTTAGGATCATTGTCCTGTTGGAAGGTGAACCTTCGCCCCAGTCTGAGGTCATAAGCACTCTGGAGCAGGTTTTCATCAAGGATCTCTCTGTACTTTGCTCTGTTCATCTTTTCCTTGATCCTGACTATTCTCCCAGTCCCTGCCGCTGAAAACCATCCCCAAAGAGCATTATGCTTCACCATAGGAATGGTGCCAGGTTTCCTCCAGACGTGACGCTAGGCATTCAGGCCAAATAATTCAATCTTGGTTTAATCAGACCAGAGAATCTTGTTTCTCATAGTTTGAGAGTCTTTAGGTGCCTTTTAGCAAACTCCAAGCGGGCTGTCATGTGCCTTTTACTGAGGAGTGGCTTCCGTCTGGCCACTCTACCATAAAGGCCTGATTGGTGGAGTGCTGCAGAGATGATTGTCCTTCTGACAGTTTTTAACATCTCCACAGAGGAACTCTGGAGCTCTGTCAGAGTGATCATCGGGCTCTTGGTCACCTCCCTGACCAAGGCCCTTCTCCCCCGATTGCTCAGTTTGGCTGGGCGGCCAGCTCTAGGAAGAGCCTTGGTGGTTCCAAACTTTTTCCATTTAAGAATGATGGAGGGCCACTGTGTTCTTGGGGACTTTCAATGCTGCAGAAATGTTTTGGTACTCTTCCCCAGAACTGTGCCTCGTCACAATCCGGTCTCAGAGATCTACGGACAATTCCTTTGACCTCATGGCTTGATTTTTGCTCTGTCAACTGTGGGACCTAATATAGACAGGTGTGTTCCTTTCCAAATCATGTCCAATTAATTTAATTTACCACAGGTGGACTCCAATCAAGTTGTAGAAACATCTCAATGATGATTAATGGAAACAGGATGCACCTCATAGTAAAGCGTCTGAATACTTATGTAAAAAAGGTACTTCTGTTTATCATTTTTAATACATTTTCTCAAATAAAAAAATAAACAGTTTTCGCTTAGTCATTATTGGGCATTGTGTGTAGATTGATGAGGGTTTTTTTATTGTTTTAATCCATTTTAGAATAAGGCTGTAATGTAAAAAAAAAAAAAAAAATTTAAGTTGGAAAAAATCAAGGGGTCTGAATACTTTCCAAAGGCACTGTATCCTTCATATTATTTTTTATATATTTTTTTTATATGTGATTTTTGTATGCCTCTTGGCAGCCCCGGTAAACCCCTGCATTAATCTGTCCCTGGCTCTACGCTGACATTTTTTACAAGAAGCACGTGAGCTCCTAAATTGAAAAATGTAGAAGCACATAAAGAAATGTAGGAACACAATTAAACATATTAGAGCTATTAATGATAAGAATTGCCAGCAATAACAAAATACAGGGTTAAGGAGCAGCAGAAAAAAAAATATTTTTAAGATTGAGATATAACCTACATTGGGCCTATATGAATCCGATCATGAATCTGTGCTCAGTGCTCAGTGTATTCTCTATGGCACTCAGAGGCAGCAAAGTAAAGTAATCATTACATCTGGGTGAATTATTTAGTTTTTGTTTTACTTGGTGTTAATGGATGAGGCCAGAGTATTTTTCCTGATGGCTAATAAGAACTCAATAATAAGTGAAGTTTGTATGCCATGATGTTCACTGCCTCTGTATTTCCACTGGTTATAATGTCAGCCAATGGCCTTATCAGTTACTTTTTGCTTATCTTTTTGTCACTTGAGTGTGTTTCAGATTAGGACCTGTCTTATGACAGATACACTGAGTCAGGCAGTATTCATTGGATCTTGATGGTCATAACAGGATGCCCAGATTTACGTAAAAGGGTGAAGTCCATTCCAGTCTCAAAGTCTTGTTTATTCCCAAGGGCTTTGAAATGAAAAGCTCAGCAACAACACAAATGTGTGTGTAAAGGGCGTCACGCTGCATGCTTAGCGAGTACCACTTCCTCCCGATTCGGCCCATACCTGGCACAAACTCGGGACCTCTGCTTTGCCAGGGCAAGTAACTGCCCTCCTGAAGCATCTTACCAGTCTGTACCGCGTGAAAAGCTAGCTATTCACTGGCGCAAGTGGGGACACTTCAGGCTGAGGAGTAAGTTTCACACATTCCCATGTGCTGAACGTGTGGCTGTGACAAAGTCAAGGCATATACAGTGCCTTCAGAAAGTATTGTCTTACACCCCTTGACTTTTTCCACATTTTGTTGTGTTACATCCTGAATTTTAAATATATTACATTTAGATTGTGTGTCACTGGCCTACACACAATACCCCATAATGTCAAAGTGGAATTATGTTTTTCGAGATTTTTACAAATTAATAAAAAAAGAAAAAGCTGAAATGTCTTGAGTCAATATGACCTCTTGTCCACCAGATACATCATACTCATTGCGTTCCAGCGGAAGTCATTCATTGTCAATGGAGCAGTCCGCAACGCTACTTTGGGGGTGCTGCACTAGGCATCGGTGCGTTCTGTGTAGCGCATGCGTTCAATATTTTCAACTCGTGCGTTGCTTTCCCGTGCGGTGGGACAAACGTAAGTACACACAGACTCAAACTATACTGAACAAAAATATAAACGCAACATGTAGTGTTGCTCCCATGTTTCATGAGCTGAAATAAAAGATCCCCAAAAATGTCCATATGCACAAAAAGTATAAGCTATATATTCTTGCTAACATCCAAGAGATGGATCTATGTGAACTGTTGCGATATAAACGTCCAACTGAAAGAGAATCCACCTCTTACCCTCAACTCATATTTAGGAATTTACTTTGTTATTGTAAACTTTTCTTTAAAGGTGCTACACGGGTTATTTTTGATTTTTTGCATTGTAATTTCAAAAACATTCCACAATATATCTGCAGTAATAGTGAATTCGTAGTGTTTCACAGTATTACTTATCCACCAGTGTGGATTGGTTGTGATATTCGCCAATTTTGTTTCTGTTGTTAAAATGGGATAGCTGTTCTGACTTTATGGCTGGGTTATGTAGTGGAAATCGCTCAGTCAATTCCTGGTTGCTAAAATTCTACACTGTTAGCTCAAATAAGCAATGAATGGTACAATAATTTCCTGCACTATCTAAATCGCTGTGATACTTTCGGACCAAAACCAAAAGTAAAAGGCTCAAGCGCGAGTCTCCGCCCATGTTATGGATAAATGGGATGCGGGGGAGGGCGAAGATTTGTTTTGAATGACTTGCGCTTGAGCCTTTTACTTTCGGTTTTGGTCCAACAGCTTTATTTTTTGCTATTGAAAGATATTACTTCGTTTTACACGCAAGATGAGAATTCACCAATGGCATTCAATTAGCAGACAGCGCTCTGACTGATGTGTAGTTACTTTTATCCTATACTTTTCTTGGTGTAGTCAACCTACATTTCTCCGGTAAAATGCAAGATTAACTTGAAGAAAAACATTAGGAAATGTAGCTGGCTACATTATTTCTATGATAAACAGATGATGGCCATGCAGAGTTTTTGCAAAGAAGACGTTGCTTTTTCATTGTAAGTTCATTATGTGACAGGTGAAATGAACGCAATCTGCTTTATCTTCTAACGTATTGCACAAGTTGACTGCAGGTATTTACTAAAGGACCTACAAATATTAAAATGTATAGAAACACTTTAAACAAATAGTTTCAATGATATTGACTGTATTGAAAAACCATCCCGTGGCTATTTCCAAATACCCCAGTATATAAGGTATACCGCCCAAGCCTACTCAATTCCTAGATAGACATGTTTTTGGAAATAAATGCATAATGAAAAAAAGATATATATAAACGCAACATGCAACAATTTCAACGATTTTACTGAGTTACAGTTCATAAAGGAAATCACTAAATTGAAATACATTTATTAGGCCCTAATCTATGGATTTCACATGACTGGTAACACATATATGGATTTGTTAGTCACAGATACCTTTTTAAAAAAGGTAGGCGTGGATCAGAAAACCAGTCAGTATCTGGTGTGACCACCATTTGCCTCATGCAGCACAACACGTCCTTCGTTCGGATAGAGTTGATCAGACTGTTGATTGTGGCCTGTGGAATCTAGAGCACCCCAAACATGCTCAATGGGTGACATGTCTGGTGAGTATGGAGATTTTCAGCTTCCAGGAATAGTGAGGCGAGGGCGGCGGATGAATGGCACGACAATGGGCCTCAGGATCTCGTCACAATATCTGTGCATTAAAATTTCCGTCGATAAAATGCAATTGTGTTCGTTGTCCGTAGCTTATGCCTGCCCATACCATAACCACACTGGGGCACTCTGTTCACAACGTTGACACCAGAAAACCACCCGCCCACATAACGCCATACACATGTGGTTGTGAGGCTGGTTGGACGCACTGCCAAATTCTCTAAAATGATGTTGGAGGTGGCTTATGGTAGAGAAATGAACATTCAATTCTCTGGCAACGGCTCTGGTGGACATTCCTGCAGTCAGCTTGCTAATTGCATGCTCCCTCAAAACTTGAGACATCTGTGGCATTGTGTTGTGGGACAAAACTGCACATTTTAGAGTGTCCTTTTATTGTCCCCAGCACAAGGTGCACCTGTGTAATGATAATGCTGTTTAATCAGCTTCTTGATATGCCACACCTGTCAGGTGGAAGGATTATCTTGGCAAAGAAGAAATAAGCGTTTTGTGCCTATGGAACATTTCTGTGATCTTTTATTTCAGCATACATGTTGCGTTTATATTTTTGTTCAGTGTGGATAATTAAGTATGCCTAACTGTTGTCTGGGAAGCTCTTAAAGCATATATGACAGGTTGTATCATGTCTTACTCTTCACATAAGAAAAAGAAGACCCATAAAGAATTAGAAATACTAAAACAGAAAATCCATGACTTTGAACACTTTGAAGCTTGAATATAACATAATTAACACCCGCTCTGCAGAGACTTCTGCTCTGAAATCCAAATAACAATATGTTGAGCAAGGTGAAATTGTGGGGGAAATGATTGCTTGGCAAAATTAAGAAAGAAGAGGAGGAACGGTACCATCCACAGCATTAAAACCGCAGATGGTAGCCTAACAATGGAGCCTTCTAAAATGAACTCTTTATAACATTTTATCACAAACTGTATCAACCTGAAAAATAGTTAATATAAAGATATAGACAATTTCCTTAATAAGGCCAATGTACCAATTATAAGTGTACTAGAGAACATTTATATGGATAGAAATTTGCGCTGTCCCCGACCCCAAAAAATCTTTGTAGACCGAAAGTCGTCTGTTCTTTCGACCAATCGATTGCTCCGAATTTTTAAACGCGCATTTTTCCATGTGCCACAGCTGAGCTTTCACAGGTGTGCCCCATCAGTACTACTGACCCTTCCAGCTCCGCCCACCAATCTCCTGCAGGAAGTAAGCACAGCAAAACCCAGTAGACAGAGCAGGGAGGGGCCGTCACAACACACCATATGTGTTTTAATAAAACCTATATGCATTGAGCTTGTCTGATGCTTTAAGCTTACGGTTTGATGCCTCAAGAGGGCGCCAGAGATAACCAGAAGACCCAACTATTCTCATCCCACTCCTGCTAGCTTTCGCAGATTCTGCCATTAGCCTACTCTCCTGAAGTTGCCGGTAATAGGCTACACGAGGAGTCGGCAACCTTTCTTATGTGGAATGCCAATTTATCTTGCCATTTCTACCAATCTGCATGCCAGTTATGGTTTTCATATGCACATTTTTGTGAAACAGTTTCATTTCATTTATATTAACATCTTCATATCTCAAAATCATTGTCATGTGGTTAATCAAAATTATGATTAGTTATGAAAATGATACGAACCTAAAAAGTCACTTATTTTTCCATTGCCAACTATGTAAAAATATCCTACATAAGCCAACAAATAAAAACATTGCAGCCTGCAAGTAGAAAATATCCTGATAAAAATAAATATCCTATAAATCACATTGGCTACACATGGCCTGTCTGCATACGAATTTGAAACATTGTATTAACTATTAACTTGGGTCCTGCTCAAGAAGTTTTCTGCTCCAATGAGCTCGGGACAGACACAACTGTAGGCTATTTGCGCAAGGGATAAGAAGCAGTGCTTGACTTGGGCAGGAGCTCACCAGAGCTGAGTACCGACACCTCAAATGTTCTACTGCTTGAGCTCCTGTTCCTCTCATACAATATTAGTTCAAAAGTATTGTGGAGCTCCTGCACCTAAATATAAACAGTACAATCACCCAAAATTAGTACCGGAACCTATTTCAGTCCAAGTCAAGCACTGATAAGAAGCCTATTTTATGATGTTTCCACTGGATCAGAGCATGAAACTTTCCCTTTCAGGCTGAGTGGTTATCGAAAGGGAGAGAGCTGGAAAGATTTTTCAATTACATTGAGGATCTATTGGAATTCTCAACGGATGTAAAAACAGACTTTGTTTGCTTGCTGTTTGAGATGAAGAAAACATTTCTTTGAGAAGCTCCACATGTAATTAGTGGGCTCCCGAGTGGCAAGGGGCAAGGGGACCACGCCTGCAAAGCTCCCGAGTGGCGCAGCAGTCTAAGGCACTGCATCTCAGTGCTAGAGGCGTCACTACAGATCCTGGTTAGATTTCAGGCTGTATCACAACCAGTCGTGATTGGGAGTTCCATGGGGCGGCGCACAATTGGCCCAGCGTCGTCCGGGTTGGGGTTTGGCCAGGGTAGGCCGTCATTGTAAATAAGAATTGGTTGTTAACTGACTTGCCTAGTTAAATAAAGGTTAAATAAAATAAATAAAGATATTGGTGGTGCGTTAAGCCATGCAGAAATACTATCAGATCCCCAAATGGGCACATTTATATGCCTACATTTGTGCGCAGGCCAGGTAGACTATAGGCCTACTTCTATGCGCGTGCGTCCTTACTCAACATTGACAGGAGCGTTCCAAACAAAAGACAATGACTAAATTGTCAGAACTCATAAATATAATTAAGTAAACCAGAACTTGTTTCTCACAAGTGTAGCATAGGTTGTGCACTCTACAAACAATGTGTCCACTCCGACAATGAGAACAGGAAGACTGGAATAATAATATTGAATGCATTAAAGGAAATGACCGAAACCAAAGTAACAAATATTTGCAAAAATACATAAGATCTTGCTACCATGGAAAGATAAATACCTTTCTATTTGTGGAAAAAATCATCCTGATTAACTGTTCAGTCATATCACAGTTTACCTACTTGCTTATGGTCTTGCCTACACATAGCAAACAGTTTTTGTAATATTATATGAGAAAAAAATATTCAATTTTATTTGGAACAGCAAGCCAGACAAAATTAAACGGGCCTATTTATTTAATGAATATGAATTCGGAGGGCAGAAATAATTAAATATTAAAGCATTAGACGTCTCACTAAAGGCTTCAGTCATAAATAAAATTATGCTTAAATCCAAATGGGTTCTCTAGAAAATTAGTAAGAATGTCTCACCCTATGTTCAAAAAAGGCCTTGTCCCTTTATTCAGATTACAACCTTTCACTTTCAGTTATTTGAAAAGGAAATAATATTTTTAAACAAGCCATAGAAAGTTGGTTGGTCTATTTAATCCACCAGAAAAGAAAGAACAAATAATACAACAAATATTTGTGGTTAAACTCAAATATACTAATTGATTAAAAAAAACATAAATAAAAAAAATGAATGTAATAATCTTTGTAAATTATATCATAAATATGACTGGTGGAGTTATGTCATACATGCAGCTAACAAAAAATATGGAAAGGTCTGCTCTACCCAAAATTACAACCAACTACAAGCGTGGCACCCAAGAAGACTCGATGCTGTAATCGCTGCCAAAGGTGCTTCAACAAAGTACTGATTAAAGGGTCTGAATACTTATGTAAATGTTATATTTAAGTTTTACATTTGGTTTTGTGTGTGTGTTATCCACAGGTAGACACCATGAACTACGTGGGCCAGCTGGCAGGCCAGGTGTTGGTGACAGTGAAGGAGCTGTATAAGGGCATTAACCAGGCCACACTGTCAGGCTGCATCGACGTGGTGGTGGTCAGACAGCCTGACGGGACCTTCCACTGCTCCCCCTTCCATGTACGCTTCGGGAAACTGGGAGTGCTGCGCTCCAAGGAGAAAGTGGTGAGTTCGGGGGATATTTGGGAAAGAGAGGTCAGGGTTTTTTCTGCATAGAAAATTTGTTTTTTCGTGCCGCCTATGTCCAAACAGTAAAAAAAAAAATAATAATAATATTTAGAAAATTATTTTCAGGATGTAAAAACGTTTTCAGTGTAAACTTATATGACTAAAACCAGATATAAATTACATAGAAAAGATAAAGGACATATATATTTTTTAATAAGATCATCTTTGAGAACCAACAATTTTGTTACTGCGGCCAACAGGTGGGCCTCTAATATTTCCAGACCAAAACGCTTGCGGTGATAGGTAGGTAGGGATGCAAAATTCCAATCATTTAGCAAAACATTTAAGGTTCCTGGAATTAGGAGGGAATAAGCAGGAAATACAGAATCCTCCAACCAGGATTTCTGAAAAACATGGGAATTTTGGGAAAGTTAATGGAATTTTGTAACCCCAGTGAAAAAATTCCCAGAGCTAAACCCACCCATTTTACATTTTTAGCAGAAGCTCTTATCCAGAGCAACTAGGGTCAAGTACCTTTGTCTAGGTATGTAATGGCAGTTTAGTATGACAGGGTTCCATTTGTTTTTTCGCTCTATCACATCCATTACTGACGTGTAATTAGGGCCCTTTCATGTTGCCTGACACAGATCCAGGTATTAAGAAGTCCTTCTGAGAGAGCAATTGAGAGTGAATGGGGGGAGGACGACCAGCCCAGCTCATCATCCCCGAGACACTGGGGTTGCATCTCAAATGGCACCCGATTCCCTATTTAGTGCACTGCTTTTGACCAGGGATCTGGTCAAAAGTAGTGAACTAAATAGGTAATAGGGTGTCATTTGGGACACAGACAGGAGGAGTACCACCCCTACTGTGCCCCTACTGCTACCGCTCGCCTCAGTCACTATGGCAACACAGTTTTAGATATTCCTCTGCATAGCGGAGGAGAGATGGCCTTGATACAGTACAGAGAGGAATGTGACGTAACAGTGTGGGAGGATTGACCCAGCATCAGGCAATGGATTTGGTGATGATGCTATCTTTTATAAGATCCTTTGAAAACTCATATAGCTACTTCACTGGTTGTATTATTGATGGACATACATGTTTTTTTATCCTTTACATAAAACATTTAACATTTCATTCCTTTACTGAAACAGACCATTATCGCTCAGTCTGTGTCCCAAGTGGCATCCTATTTCCTACATAGTGCATTTCTTTTGACCAGAGACCTATGGCGGCGTCTACACAGGCAGCCCAATTATGATGTTTTTTCCACTAATTGTCTTTTGACCAATCACATCAGTTCTTTTCACATCAGATGTTTAATAATCTGAATTGTGCTGCTTGTGTAAACGCAGCCTAAGACTGCAAGCAGGTAATCATCTGGCCCAGTTTGCTTTCATTAACCATATCATGGTGTTAGTCTACATACAGCACATTGTTGTTTTGTGCATGCAAGCACACAATAATAAGTATGTTGAATATTTACAGTGGTCTTGCTGACGCAAACACACTAATACAGTACCAGTCAAAAGTTTGGACACACCTACTCATTCAAGTTTTTTTTTATTTTTTACTATTTTCCACATTGTAGAATAATAGTGAAGACATCAAAACTATGAAATAACACATATGGAATCATGTAGTAACCAAAAGAGTGTTAAACAAATCAAAATATATTTTAGATTTTAGATTCTTTAAAGTAGCCACCCTTTCCCTTGATGACAGCTTTGCACAGTCTTGGCATTCTCTCAACCAGCTTCATGAGGAATGCTTTTTCAACAGTCTTGAAGGAGTTCCCACATATGCTGAGCACTTGTTGGCTGCTTTTCCTTCGCTCTGCAGTCCAACTCATCCCAAACCATCTCAATTGGGTTGAGGTCGGGTGATTGTGGAAGCCCGGTCATCTGATGCGGCACTCCATCACTCTCCTTCTTGGTCAAATAGCCCTTACATAGCCTGGAGGTGTGTTTTGGGTCATTGTCCTGTTGAAAAACAAATGATAGTTTCACTAAATGCAAACCAGATGGGATGGCGTATCGCTGCAGAATGCTGTGGTTGGTTAAGTGTTAAGGCTGGTTAAGTGTGCCTTGAATTCTAAATAAATCACTGACAGTGTCACTAGCAAATCACCCCCACACCATCACACCTCCTTCAAGGTAGGAACCACACATGCGGAGATCATCCGTTCACATACTCCGCGTCTCCAAAGACACGGCAGTTGGAACTAAAAATCTCAAATTTGGACTCATCAGACCAAAGGACATATTTCTATTGGTCTAATGTCCATTGCTCGTGTTTCTTGGCCCAAGCAATTCTCTTCTTATTGTTGTGTCCTTTAGTAATGGTTTCTTTGCAGCAATTCGACCATGAAGGCCTGATTCACTCAGTCTCCTCTGAACAGTTAATGTTGAGATGTGTCTGGTACTTGAACTCTGTGAAGCATTTATTTGGGCTGCAATCTGAGGTACAGTTATGAGAGCGGTCCTCATGAGCGCCAGTTTCATCATAGCGCTTGATGGTTTTTGCGACTGCACTTGAAGAAACTTTAGAAGTTCTTCAAATTTTCCGCATTGACTGACCTTCATGTCTTAAAGTAATGATGGACTGTCATTTCTCTTTGCTTATTTGAGATAAAACCAAATAGGGCTATCTTCTGTATACCATCCCTACCTTGTCACAACACAACTGATTGGCGCATTAAGAAGGAAAGAAATTCCACAAATTAGCTTTTAGCAAGGCACACCTGTTAATTGAAATGCATTCCAGGTGACTACCTCATGAAGCTGGTTAAGAGAATGACAAGTGTGTGCAAATCTGTCATCAAGAAAAGGGTGGCTACTTTGAAGAATCTCAAATATAAAATATATTTTTACTACATGATTCCATATGTGTTATTTCATATTTTTGAAGTCTTCACTATTATTCTACAATGTAGAAAATAGTTTTTAAAAATTAAGAAAAACCCTTGAATGAGTAGGTGTGTCAACTTTTGACTGGTACTGAACATTGTGAGCGAACTGTTTATACACTGAACAAAAAATATAAACGCAACATGTAAAGTGTTGGTCCCATGTTTCATGAGCTGAAAGAAAACATCCCAGAAATGTTCCGTATGCACAAAAAGTATATTTAACTTAATATTGTTTTTTGGTTTACATCCCTGTTAGTGAGCATTTCTCCTTTGCCAAGATAATCCATCCACCTGACAGGTGTGGCATATCAAGAAGCTGATTAAACATCATGATTATTACACAGGTGCACCTTGTGCTGAGACAATAAAAGGCCACTCTAAAATGTGCAGTTTTGTCACACAACACAATGCCACAAATGTCTTACGTTTTGAGGGAGTGTGCAATTGGCATGCTGACTGCAGGATTGTCCACCGGAGCTGTTGCTAGAGAATTGAATATTCATTTCTCTACCACAAGCCGCCTCCAACATCGTTTTAGAGAATTTGGCAGTACGTCCAACTGGCCTCACAACCGCAGACCACGTGTTTGGCGTCGTGTGGGCGAGCGGTTTTCTGATGTCAACATTGTGAACAGAGTGCCCCATGGTGGCAGTGGGGGTTATGGTATGGGCAGCCATAAGCTACAGACAGCAAACACAATTGTATTTTATCAATGGCAATTTGAATGCCCAGAAATACTGTGATGAGATCCTGAGGCCCATTGTCATGCCATTCATCCGCCGCCATCACCTCATGTTTCAAATCAAAACAAATGTTATTTGTCACATGCGCCGAATACAATACTGTGAAATGCTTACTTACCAGCCCTTAACCAACAATGCAGTTCAAGAAATACAGTTAATAAAACATTTACTAAATAAACTAAAGTCAAAAAAATCGAATCAATCAAAAAGTAACACAAGAAATGTACATAACAATAGGAGGCTATATACAGAGGGTACCGGTACCAAGTCAATGTGCGGGGGTACAGGTTAGTCAAGATCATTTGTAAAGTGACTATGCATAGATAATAAACAGCGAGTAGCAGCAGTGTAATTCAGCATGGTAATGCAACGCCCCATGTCGCAAGGATCTCTGCACAATTCCTGGAAGCTGAAAATGTACCAGTTCTTCCATGGCCTGCATACTCACCAGACATGTCACCCATTGAGCAAGTTTGGGATGCTTTGGATCGACGTGTACGACAGTGTGTTCCAGTTTCACAGCATTGAAGAGGAGTGGGACAACATTCCACAGACCACAATCAACAGCCTGATCAGACGTGTCACGCTGCATGAGGCAAATGGTGGTCACACCAGATGAATTTGTTTCAATCAACTCAGTAAAATCTTTGAAATTGTTGCATGTTGCATTTTAATATTTTTGTTCAATATAAATGCCTTGGTTATTATAAAGGTTGTATGTATCAAGCTTCTTGGAGTAGGAGTGCCCCCCTGTCCATGGGCAAAACTGATCCTAAATCAGCACTCGTAGTCTGAGACGCTTCATACATATGGCCCCAGAGTTCTTCCATAAATGGATGCCTGACCTGTCCTTTCCCTCTGCAGATTGACATTGAGATCAATGGAGAACCAGTGGAGTTGCACATGAAGCTGGGGGACAACGGAGAGGCCTTCTTTGTTCAGGAAACCGAGCAGCATAATGTGAGTTTTTTTTTATCAGTTTCATGACAACCACTGTTGACACAGCTTATTACTGACTGTGTTTGTGTCCCAAATGGCTCCCTATTGCCTAAAACGTGCACTTCTTTTGAGCAAAAGTAGTGCACCACGTAGGGGATAGGGTGCCATTGGGGACGTAGTCTATAACGTGATCTTGTTGTGACTCGTCGTCTCTTTGTCACCCCGACCCAGGAGATAATCCCTGCCCACCTTGTGACGTCGCCAATCCCCACAGAGGAGGCTCTGGGGAGGGGCAGAGAGTCCAGAGCTGGGGAGTCGGGCCTGGAGGGTGGGCTGCAGCCGCCCCAGGGGGACTCACAAAACCCAGCCTCCTCCACCCCCCTCCTTCCCTCCAGCACCACAGCAGGGAAGAAGAAGAAGAGACGTAGGAAGAAGCACAAAGCAGACCCCCGGAAGGAGGAGCAACAGGCCTCCACTGCTGGTGGTGAGGAGGTCTGTGAACTGAGCTCAGACGAGGAGCACGGTACACAAAACAACGGCAGGTAAATGGACAGAGGTGTAGGGTGAAGTTTCCCCTAGATGCTGACCCCCCCCCCCCCCCCCCAGCTAATGGGACAGACAGAGTGGGCTGACGGGAGCTCAATGACTCCATGGGTACACTCAGGTTGGGTCTGGGTGGGTCTGTTCAGCACAGTGTGTGTAGAGGATAGGGAGTGTTAACACTGTGGTCAATGGGGGATATTCTTCATTCCCTCAGGGCTCCCTTGTTCTCTACAGTGAAGGACACAGTGGAACACAGGCAGCACCCCACCCTCCACTCCTTGGACAGCTACCCCTTCTCTGATGGAGACTGGTCTCCCAGCGACAGCCACAGGTATGACCCCCTCACTCAGTCGCTCAGTCAATAACTTCCTATTCAAATATTTACACAAATCATGCAAACAGTCAGGGTCATTAGGAAGATTTTTTATTTCCTTAGGACTTAACAAAAAAGAAAACGTAGTTAATCTAGCACACCTGATTCTAATAATTAGCTGGTTAATAAGCTGAATCAGGTTAGTTACAACTAGGGTTCGATTGAACACTTACAGGAGGGTAGTTCTCCAGGAACACGGTTGGAGAGCACTGATCTAAGGTGTGTTATAGAGCAGTACACTGGACAGCCGTCATTGAGCCTTTAATTTTGAAGGTAATGTCCCTGACGTCGGCTCAAGCTTCAGATATCTTAAAAGGCGCATAGTCAGATGTCCAGTGTATTGCTCTATAACACGCCTTGGATTGAATCTCAGCTTAGGTGGATATTAATTAAAATGGTAGCAGAACATTGATAGAATAGTCCTGTGGAGCTGTGAATACATGTTGTGTAAGTGTTGTGCTGTTTTCTCGATTGTAACAGATCCCTGTCAGAGCCCATGTCTCCAAAGAGCGACTCGGAGCTGATGGTGAAGTTATCAGAAAGCATGCTCAGAGCAGAGTCACACATGCAGTGGTCCTGGGGAGAGTTCCCAGAATCCACCAGGGTAAGGCCTAGATCTTGTGTTTCAAATGGCATTACATTCCCTATATAGAGATGGAAACATGCCAAACTGATTTCATATTGACTCTTGTCCAGGTCAGTAAGAAAGAGCCCTCGGAGCTGCCTAAGACGATGACTATCACCCCGTCAGAGAGCACACACTTCAGGGTCATCCTCAGCTCTGAGGCCATGGAGGTGGAGGCTGGGGGCCTGCACACCTCTCTGGACCCGGTGTGTGGACCTGCCATCGTCAAACCAGAGCCCCGGACCCCCAAACAAAATACCCTCAGCTCAAAACACCACTCACCCGACTCTCTATCGGAACCCCAACATCCCCCCAAACCTATTCATGACCATTGCCCACCCCAACCTGAACCGTGTCCCCTCAAACCAGAACCAGGTGCTCTAACGTCGGAGCCCAGTCCAGACCTCTGTATCCCGTCCAAGCCTGAACGGAGGGGCACTTGGACTTGGACTCCTCCCAGTGTGCTTGATTCCAGCCAGAAGGACAGTGGCTCTACTGCCGGTGGGGCCAGTTGCATGGCCGGGGACCTGGGGTCCATCGGCTCCAAGACTGACTCCCCCTCCAAGAGGAGAGGTACTAATTGTGCTTTAAATAGCAACCGAAAGTATTTAAAAAACCAAATCGAAAGTATGCATAGACGGTTTATATAAATAACTTATTGATCAAGTATAACACATGATCTAGGCCATTTATAAGGACACTTACTTGCTTACGGCAGCACAATGTGCCGGATGTTGGCATTCCATAGCCCTCTGTTGTTAATGACAGCTAGTATGAACAAATGCTTTACGTTACTTTTATGTCCTCTATTTGATGTTTTATGTCCCCTATATGATGTTTTATGTCCCTTATTTTAAGTACCTCATAGCTCTATCACTACAGAATGGTCTGATGGCAACAGAGAGGAAATGGCTTAGTCATGAGTAAGGCCTCAGACACACCAATAGCGTGTGCTGGCCGGGTCATTCCTACCAGACCTCATAACATTTGGGGGGGGGAAAGTATATCAGAAAAAATATAATATATCAGAAAAAAGACATGTTTGGCTTTCAGAAAATATTTTGGGGCAACATATTTTAGGTGCATTTTCCAACCTGTCAGGTACATAATACATAATGCATAATCCTAACAGGGTAGAACATAAACCTAAATTAGCCATAGCTCTGTGAGTGAGCAAGATTGAGCTACCATAATGGTGAGCTGGATTTCAACATCACTATCAAACATATATATTTTTTTTGTTTTTGTTTTTTTGTTAATTTTCTCTATAATTTTGCCTGACAGGGTGAAAATGTACGAGTGGGACATATAGACTAACAACATGAAACATGGACAAATAGATAAAACTGAGTGTTTGTATTTATTTAGCCTTGCAACATTTATTTAGCCTCCCACCAAAGAAATTATGACTCTTCCTGAATGTGGTGTCATTGTAGGAAGGGGTTGTTTTCTTAAAGAAGAATTACAATAACTAACAGGGTGGAAAGTGATATCAGGGACAAACAGAAAATCTAACAGAAAATAATAAATACAAACATCATGAAAAGAAAACATTGATGAGAGAGAATTTAACTAGGTCTATAAAACAGTGATGAAAGATTAAGTATTTTATAATTTATAATTTTATGGCTTATATTTCTTGTGGAAGTTGATGAATAATAACCCGGGAACATGGCAAAAACTCCTACATTCGCTGAAAAAAAGTGTTAAAAATTGATAAAATTCCCTTTCAAGATCCATATTTTGTTATTTTTAAGGTAAAGCCTTTTGGAATCCACATTTTACACCAAATAAGAAATGATATTTCCTGGGTACAGAAAAGACACATCACAGTAGGAATGACCCGGCCGAGAGTACTTAGAACCTCTGAACAGAGTGCCTGCCTAAATTTGCATGTGCACCAATTTTACATGTAATATTGTGTGATAATGTCGTCAGTCAAAGGTCTACAGCTGGTGGTCCCTAAAACACAGCGCGCTGAACGATCAGCAGACAAAAATGTGATCCACATTCGGTGCTATGTGCGCGAGCCTTAAGGGTTCAGACAGTGTTATTGACTACACCCGGACATTGTTTGGTAGAGCAGTGTGTCAGAGATCGCTAACATGAAAGATGTGCTTTGCTCTGTGAGGTCTGGGAAGTTCTCACTTGCCACTCTCTCAGTCTGTGTCTCAAATGGCAGCCTATTTTCTATAGTGCACTATTTTTGTCCAGAGAGCTGGTCAAAAGTAGTGCACTAGGGTACCATTTAGGGTACCATTTAGGATGCACACTCGGGCTGAATTGGGCTGTGAATGGTTTAAGTGAATTCTGATTATTCGTCTGTGTGTGACGAAGGTGTGAGGAAGAGGAGTCAGCACCAGGGGCCTGAGGATATCTACCTGGACGACCTGAATGCTATGGAGCCTGACGTCGTTGCGCGCTACTTAGCTCCCAAGAGGTACCTCATCATGCCTTTCATCCCATGTATTGAAGCCCTATTCCCTTTATAGGCACAGTATTCCCTTTATAACGCACTACTTTTGACCAGGGCCCATAGAGTTGTGTTGCAGTGACTGATCAGTCTGTGGTTGTGTGTGTGTGTGTGTTGCAGTGAGTCCGAGACCATCCCTAAGCACTGGGTGGAGGTTGGCCGGTGCGATGGGTCCCAGTCTCCCCAGTCTGTGGGCAGTGCAGCGGCCGACAGCGGGACAGAGTGTCTGTCTGACTCGGCTGGGGATCTACCAGACATCACCCTGTCTCTCTGTGGAGGGGTCGGAGAGAACTCTGAAATATCCAAAGGTAAGGTGTCCTACTGTATGTAAGTATTATGTTATAGTGACTAGGGATGTGTCCTAAATTGAACCCTATTTCCTATATAGTGCACTACTTTTGGCCAGGCACTGTAGGGAATAGGGTGCCATTTGGGATACAACCTAGGGCTTCACTTTGATAAGTATGCAAATAACTAACTACCGTAGTACACTGTTACTCACAATGCCACAAATAATAATGTGTTATATTATATTATATGACAATAGATATGCTATAATGATGAGCAGATTAGGATACCTTGAAGATGCAAATGCTATGATACTTTTATTGCAGAGAAATTCATGGAGCACATCATCACATATCATGAATTTGCTGAAAATCCAGCAATCATCGACAATCCCAATTTGGTTGTTAGAATTTCAAACCGGTGAGTCGTTCAGCCGTCCTACTCATATTAATTCATATTACTGCATCATAATAATTCTTAGACTGACATTTTGAACAGAAGATCACAATTTGTAGATTTCCTTGAACTAATCACAATTATATTATTATACAGTTCCTTCAGAAAGTACTCACACCCCTTGACTTTTTCCAAATTTACAGCCTGAATTTAAAATTGATTAAATTGAGATTTTGCGTCACTCGCCTAAACACAATACCCCATAATGTCAAAGTGGAATTATGTTTTTGCAAATTAATAAAAAATAACAAAAATGAAATGTCTAGCATATCAACCACTTTGTTATGGCAAGCCTAAATAAATTCAGGAGTAAAAATGTGCTCAACAAGTCACATAATCAAATCAAATGTATTTATATAGCCCTTCTTACATCAGCTGATATATCAAAGTGCTGTACAGAAACCCAGCCTAAAACCCCAAACAGCAAGCAATGCAGGTGTAGAAGCATGGTGGCTAGGAAAAACTCCCTAGAAAGGCCAACCCCTAGGAAGAAACCTAGAGAGGAACCAGGCTATGATGGGTGGCCAAGTCCTCTTCTGGCTGTGCCAGGTGGAGATTATAACAGAACATGGCCAAGATGTTCAAATGTTCATAAATGACCAGCATGGTCAAATAATAGTAATCACAGTGAACAGGTCAGGGTTCCATAGCCGCAGGCAGAACAGTTGAAACTGGAGCAGCAGCACGGCCAGGTGGACTGGGGACAACAAGGAGTCATCATGCCAGGTAGTCCTGAGGCATGGTCCTAGGGCTCAGGTCCTCCGAGAATAAGTTGCATGGACTCACTCTATGTGCAATAACATTGTTTACCATGATTTTTGAATGACTACCTTATCTCTGTACCCCACACATAAAATGATCTGTAAGGTCCCACAGTCAAGCAGTGAATTTCAAACACAGATTCAACCACAAAGACCAGGGAGGTTTTCCAATGCCTCACAAAGAAGGCCAACTATTGGTAGATGGGTAAAAATATAGAACAGCAAACACTGAATATCCCTTTGAGCATGGTGAAGTTATTAATTACACTTTGGATATTTTATTAATACATACAAATGATTGTCATTTAGCAGACACTCTTATCCAGAACAACTCACAGTAGTGAGTGCATATATTGTCATACTTCTTTTTACTGGCCCCCTGTGGGAATTGAACCGACAACCCTGGCGTTCTAAGCACCATGCTCTACCAACTGAGCCGCAACCAGTCACTACAAACATACAGCCGTCCTTCCTAACTCAGTTGCCGGAGAGGAAGGACACCGCTGAGGAATTTCAACAGCAGGCCAATGGTGACTTTAAAACAGTTACAGAGTTTAATGGCAGTGATATGAGAAAACTGAGGATGGATCAACAACATTGTGGTTACTCCACAATACTAACCTAATTAACAGAGTGAAAAGAAGGAAGCCTGTACAGAATAAAATATTCCAAAACATGCATCGTGTTTGCAATAAAGCACTAAAGTAAAACTGAAAAAAATGTGGCAAAGAAATTAACTTTATGTCCTGAATACAAAGTGTTTGTGGCAAATCCAACACAACACATCACTGAGTACCATTCTTCATATTTTCAAGCATGGTAGTGGCTGCATCATGTTAAATCGGCTTGAAAATCTATGGCAAGACTTGAAAATGACAGTCTAGCAATGATCAACAACCAACTTGACAGAGCTTGAAGAATCTTTCAAAGAATAGTGTGTAACTATTGTACAATCCAGATGTGCAAAGCTCTTAGAGACTTACTCAGAAAGACTCACAGCTATAATTGCTGCCAAAAGTGATTCTAACATGTATTGACTCAGGGGTGTGAATACTTCAATACATTTGAAAAAAAATCTAAAAACAGGTTTCCGCCTCTCGAGTGGCGCAGCCGTTTCCTCTGACACATTGGCGCCGCTGGCTTCCGGGTTAAGCGAGCAATGTGTCAAGAAGCAGTGCTGCTTGGCAGGGTCGTGTTTCGGAGGACACATGGCTCTCGACCTTCGCCTCTCCCGAGTCTGTACAGGAGTTCCAGCGATGGGACAAGACTGTAACTACCAATTGGATGTCACTAAATTCGTGACAAAATTGGGTTAACAAGTTAAAAAAATCTAAAAAAAATCTGCTTTGTCATAAGGTATTGTGTGTAAATTAATGAAAATTCAGGCTGTAACACAACAAAATGTTGAATTATTCAAGGGATATGAATACTTTCTGAAGGCACTATATACAGTGGGGAGAATAAGTATTTGATACACTGCCGATTTTGCAGGTTTTCCTACTTACAAAGCATGTAGAGGTCTGTAATTTGTGTCATAGGTACACTTCAACTGTGAGAGACGGAATCTAAAACAAAAATCCAGAAAATCACATTGTATGATTTTTAAGTAATTCATTTGCATTTTATTGCATGACATAAGTATTTGATACATCAGAAAAGCAGAACTTAATACTTGGTGCAGAAACCTTTGTTTGCAATTACAGAGATCATACGTTTCCTGTAGTTCTTGACCAGGTTTGCACACACTGCAGCAGGGATTTTGGCCCACTCCTCCGTACAGACCTTCTCCAGATCCTTCAGGTTTCGGGGCTGTCGCTGGGCAATACGGACTTTCAGCTCCCTCCAAAGATTTTCTATTGGGTTCAGGTCTGGAGACTGGCTAGGCCACTCCAGACCTTGAGATGCTTCTTACGGAGCCACTCCTTAGTTGCCCTGGCTGTGTGTTTCGGGTCGTTGTCATGCTGGAAGACCCAGCCACGACCCATCTTCAATGCTCTTACTGAGGGAAGGAGGTTGTTGGCCAAGATCTCGCAATACATGGCCCCATCCATCCTCCCCTCAATACGGTGCAGTCGTCCTGTCCCCTTTGCAGAAAAGCATCCCCAAAGAATGATGTTTCCACCTCCATGCTTCACGGTTGGGATGGTGTTCTTGGGGTTGTACTCATCCTTCTTCTTCCTCCAAACACGGCGAGTGGAGTTTAGACCAAAAAGCTCTATTTTTGTCTCATCAGACCACATGACCTTCTTCCATTCCTCCTCTGGATCATCAAGATGGTCATTGGCAAACTTCAGATGGGCCTGGACATGCGCTGGCTTGAGCAGGGGGACCTTGCGTGCGCTGCAGGATTTTAATCCATGACGGCGTAGTGTGTTACTAATGGTTTTCTTTGAGACTGTGGTCCRAGCTCTCTTCAGGTCATTGACCAGGTCCTGCCGTGTAGTTCTGGGCTGATCCCTCACCTTCCTCATGATCATTGATGCCCCACGAGGTGAGATCTTGCATGGAGCCCCAGACCGAGGGTGATTGACCGTCATCTTAAACTTCTTCCATTTTCGAATAATTGTGCCAACAGTTGTTGCCTTCTCACCAAGCTGCTTGCCTATTGTCCTGTAGCCCATCCCAGTCTTGTGCAGGTCTACAATTTTAGCCCTGATGTCCATACACAGCTCTCTGGTCTTGGCCATTGTGGAGAGGTTGGAGTCTGTTTGATTGAGTGTGTGGACAGGTGTCTTTTATACAGGTAACGAGTTCAAACAGGTGCAGTTAATACAAGTAATGAGTGGAGAACAGGAGGGCTTCTTAAAGAAAAACTAACAGGTCTGTGAGAGCTGGAATTCTTACTGGTTGGTAGGTGATCAAATTACTTATGTCATGCAATAAAATGCAAATGAATTACTTAGAAATCATACAATGTGATTTTCTGGATTTTTTTAGATTCCGTCTCTCACAGTTGAAGTGTACCTATGATAAAAATTACAGACCTCTACATGCTTTGTAAGTAGGAAAACCTGCAAAATCGGCAGTGTATCAAATACTTGTTCTCCCCACTGTATATATATTATTTTTTATTATTATTTTTACAGATATTACAACTGGACATTGGCAGCTCCATTGATACTAAGTTTGCAAGCTTTCCAGAAGAACCTGCCCAAGGTAGATCGCATGTTATGCATTATTAATGTATGTTAGAACTTCAACATTCTGTGCATGTACTCATAAATACTTCATGTGTATCTAAGGCCACAGAGGAGGCGTGGGTGAAAGAGAAGATGCCTAAGAAGTCCGGCCGCTGGTGGTTCTGGAGGAAGAGCAGCGTCAAACAGGTAAGGACTGGTACCCAAATGGTACCCTATTCCTTATACAGTGTACTACTTAGGTCCAATAAGGCTGTGCACAAAAGTAGTGCACTATATAGGGCTCTCAAACTCAACTCTGGACCTCGAAGTCAGTCACACTGTGTTTTTTCATTGTTCCCCTCCAATCAAGGACTGATTTAGACCTAGGACACCAGGTGGCTAAAATTAATTATCAGGTACCCCTGATATAGGGAATAGGGTGCCATTTGGGACAAAGGGGTGTTTTTGCAGTACGCTTTAGGTCCACTGGTATTGATACTCTGTAATACCCGTAATGAAATCAACCCTAGCTGAACTGCTTTCCTGATACTGTCATTTGTAACCTTAAACAGATGGTCCATGATTTTCACCCTCTCTTTCCTCATGACTCTTTGTTTGTGTGGGCAGAAAATAGTTCCCATGTGAATCCCATTGGATTTGCATTTCCATTGTAAATTAGCCTAAGCAAATCAGAGTGAGGAGAACCATGTGCTAATTGTACTGCATAATCTTAGGAAGGATTTTTTCATTTAATAAATGGGCAGTAATTCCACTATTAATTAAGGAAAAACACTAGGCCATATACAGTCAGTGTTGACATGATGACGTTTCATTAACGGGTGATTCATGTTGTCTGCTCCGCTCTCCAGTCTTCAGAGGCCAAGATGGACAGACACGAGTCCCAACACAGAGACACAGAGAGCCATGTCCTCGATCAACAGATTCCAGCAGTGCCACAGTGAGTCAGCTTAGCACCACCCTGTCTCACCCTGTCTGTCCCCCACCACCCCTCCCTGGCATTGTTTCACAAGGGGAAGCCCAATTATTCACACAGTGATGTCACCCGCCTCACCCATATTCATCATGACACCAACCAATGGGAAACTAGATTAGCCCTGGAAAAACAGTGATTCATAGGAAATGCCCCTGAGAACATGCATGTGGGACCCTGTTTAGGAGTCTCATCAGTGTTTTTTCTTTCAGTAGTAAATGAAGCTTGGTGACAATTCAGTGTTGGGATACTGCCATCTAGCGGCAGCATATACAAACGCTGGATGTTCATTTTAATAACTGATGTCTAGAGAAGCGTCATTCCTCTCATTATATTTTCAGAATAACTACTCACTCCCCTTATCTTTACTCACATTAGTTTAATCTTATACTGTTTTTAGGAAGTCTGATGTTGACCTGAGGTTGTTGTTATTTGACATGCAGGCAGAAAGCAGCAGAAGACTCCTCCAGCGATGAAGAATCGAAAGAGCTCAACACAGTGGCACCTACTGAGCACATGCACACAGAGCTATCTGCACCAACTGGCTCGCACTCCTACATGAAGTCTCTCCGCCTCTCGTCTGACCAGATAGTAAAGAGCTTATAACTTATAAAGTTATATTATTTCAATACTATAAAGTGATATTGGCACAGAGTTGGATAGAGGGCACATATTTGCATCCTTACCCTCATAGCTTCTGTGACAGAATGGGCAGCACAATTGAGGGCTATTGAGGGCAAGTGCACCCTCAGTCCAACTCTGTTTGTTAGCACCTGTCAGTGCCCAGCAGAGTTTGGAAACCACTTCATGTCACTCTCTCAGGCACCAGTTTATTTGTGTCTTCTTGTAGGTCAGTCTGAAGCTGAGGGAGGGGCCTAATGACGTCACTTTTAGCATCACCACCCAGTACCAGGGGACGTGTCGCTGCGAGGGCACCATCTACCTGTGGAACTGGGATGACAAAGTCATCATCTCTGACATCGACGGCACCATCACCAAGTAAAGTGGCCTTCAATTCTGTTTAACTACATTACCCAGTCAGTCCCCTCAGTCTTAACTCCTAGGGTGCATCCCAAAAGTCAACCTTTTGGACCAGAACCCATATAGGGAATAGGGTGCCATTTGGGATGCAGTCAGATTCTCAGGAGACTCAACATCTGATATGGGATTAAGATCCTCTCCGGATCTTTTAATCTCTTATCTTCTGTTCGATGTTGGAGGTCTGTCTGGTAATCAGATAATGGTCTTCTGTCCAAACACACAATTACACATAATTACACTTAAAGGGGAAATCTGGGATTCAAACAAAGCGGTTCTTCAAGAATCAATGGCTAGTTTACGACTATAAAAATGGATGTATCAATCCCACACTCTTAAATGTAAAGGTGTAAGTTGGAACCAAATATAGGGTTCTTGAGAGCGATGCCATAGGGGATGCCATAGGGGAACCATTTTAGGGCACCGGTTTATTTGTGTCTTCTCATAGGTCAAATTAAAGCAGTATGCACTTTAACCTTATAGTCATTGCATGATTTCAAATCAAAACATTTGGAGAATAGAGCCAAAAGAAGAAAAAAATGCTTCACTGTCCCAATAACTACGAAGAGTCCTGTAAAAATTCCTTGAATTTTCTTTCGCGGGTGACTTTTCATTATCTGGATAGACACTTGTGGTTTCTAGCTAACGTTACATCAATCAAAGCAGTGGAGCGTGTAGTGAAGCAAAACTTTAGTGGTAAAAACCATTCATCTTTGGGTGACTGGGGGGGAGCGAGTTTCACGCAATCATTTATAAACTGGTCATTTAAAAATATATATATATTACAGACTATCTATTAAAAAAAAAGTAAAAATTGACAAATTATCCAATGCACCCCCTATTTTTATTTGCTCCATGGCTCTGTGGACCCATGGCTGTTTAGCTCATCTCAGTCGTAAAGAGGAATAATCAGCTGTTTCTGATTAATAAACAATGCCATGCTGGTGGGTGGTAACATTCAAATAAAACCCAGCCCTGAAATAATGTTAATGTCATATCATAGGAAATGACGCCACATTCACACAGATTTGCACGAAGTGGGCAGGTTGGATTTGTCACATCAAGCCCAGATATATCATACTTTGACTAAAATGCTGACTTATTGACTTAAATCTGTATGCAACATGGTTAAGCTCTGGCCATCGTCTTTCAGCTACAAAAAGGTGGATTTCTACTGGTGTGGGCGTTTATGTCTCACCAAATGCTCCTTTTTCTTAGGTCTGACGTGTTTGGCCAAATTCTCCCTCAGCTCGGGAAAGACTGGACTCATCAAGGCATCGCTAAGCTCTACCACTCAGTGCATGAGTAAGTAAGCCCTAGCCCAGGGCCTGCGTATGTATCAAGCGTCTCACAGTAAGAGCGCTGATCTAGGATCAGGTTCCCCCTGTCCATGTTATCTTATTCATTGCGACCTAAAATGCTAAACGGATCCTTGTCAGCACTCCTATTTGAGTCGCTTGATACATATGGCCCTAGAATTACCATTTATCACGTCCACCACTTAGTCAATGCATGACTACCAATCACATTCCTGTTTCACATTTAAAAAAAATGCAATTCCAGAACTAAAAAAATTTGAGAGCGTGGATAGGAGACGGATCTAATGTTGCAGTTATACTTCAATGTGCATTTCTTCAGGAATGGCTACAAATTCCTGTACTGTTCGGCGCGGGCAATCGGCATGGCAGACATGACCAGAGGGTACCTGTACTGGGTGAACGATCGGGGAACCATCCTGCCTCGAGGACCCCTCATGCTGTCCCCTAGCAGCCTCTTTTCTGCTTTTCACAGGTACAACTCACCCTTAACTTCTCAGTTGGTTCAGTCTGCTTGGATTTGTAATAACATTGTAATACGGTTAGATTGCAATGCATTTTCTTTCCTCTTCTCCGCCTTTCATAGTTAAAACTGATCTTTCAGTTGCTATTTGGTTCAGTCTGCTTGCAATAGTAATAGCGTTGTAATATAGTTACATTTCAAGGCTTTTTGATTCCTTAACCTTCTATCAGGGAGGTGATTGAAAAGAAGCCAGAGAAGTTCAAGATTGAATGCCTAACAGACATCAAGAACCTCTTCTACCCAAACACACATCCCTTCTACGCAGCCTTTGGGAACAGAGCAAATGTAAGCTTTGTTTTACCTTCTCATTGTGTACTTATTTTGGAATAGGATCAGAATTAGGGTGATTGTTAAGACTACTCCTCTGTTTTTGGCTCAGGATGTGTTTGCCTACAAGCAAGTGGGTGTCCCAGTGTGTCGGATATTCACAGTCAACCCCAAAGGAGAGCTCATCCTAGAGCAAACGAAAGGCAATAAGACTTCGTAAGTAGCGACTTCACAGGATTATAATCATAATGACTGTTTATCCCTCTGTATGTCAGTAGTGTGGGTTTCTTGGGGAGTATTTTGGCCGGATTCAATTGTCGACTAATGCACCCATTAAATGATGTTCGCGGAGATCACATTCACGGTAAAATACTGTGGATGTAGGCTCAAGTGTATATTACCTTCAAAGTCTAGTGCAGTGTGCTTGTCGACAACGTGCCTTTTAATGAATCCCGACCTTGGTCAGTAAGTACAGTAACCGTTATCTAACCCTTTCCCTGTCTTTCACTGTAGCTACGGCCGACTGAGTGAACTGGTGGAGCACGTGTTCCCTTTACGCAGTAAGGAGCAGAGCGCCACCTTCAGTTTCCCAGAATTCAGTTCTTTCTGCTTCTGGAGACAGCCAATCGCTGAGGTCTGCCTTGAGGAGCTGCTCTGAAACAACCAATCACTGAAGTGCGTCTTGAGGAGCTGCTCTGATTCTGATTGGACAGTTCCCACAGCTGTGGTATTATCAGGTATTAAGGCGATAACCAACAGACACTTCGGGTACGGTCGATGCACTTTGTGTCTTTTGGACGGGAAAGAAATCACTTGAAATCAACTGTATTCGTTGGAATCGATGTAAGCAATATTTTGTATTGCTTAATAATTGTATGGGTCTTCCAATGATGATTGCTTGTACTGCCTTAACTCATGACTATACTATGTGTCTACTGATGCTGAATTATATTCCATTGTTTAGTGCTCCACAGGTTTAATAGAATTTCGTTGATATATCAGTAAGAACTGCGTCACATGATCGATTTAGGCATACTTTCCAATACAGACTGTACAGCCTTTTTACAGTACAATGTGAAGAGAAAGAAGACGGGCGTAGTCGTAAGGTTAGTTAGTTATTTGGCTTGAGTGATAATGCACTCCCTATGTTGGAGTGTCCTGCTGTTTGGGAAGGCCTTACGTTATAGTGTATGCATGCTATGCTAAGTTTGAACTAAGGGCTCTCTTCAAGCCGTGTCACGAAGGTTCAGCGTTACGGCGTGATTTGAAATTGAAAGGCAACCTTCCCGCGTTAGCGGAGACGACTGCATTCACGTTAAACGCCGCAAATGTCGGCCCAATCGGAAGTTACCTTTACATTTATTTAGCGGAATCTGTAACGCTTCAGCGATACAGATTGAGTCGATCGCTAATATGTTGCACAGAGCTGCCAGTGGAACTGGCACTAGTCTTAGATACACGCATACTGTATGATAATAGATTGATTTAAGTGATCTGAGCAGGCGATGTTTTAGACATACATACAGATGGCTGCAGTGAGGTTTAAGGCGATGGAAGGCCTTTCTAAAGTGTTGATGCTGCTGACACACAGGGCACACAGCACTGGAGCCTTTGGATGGAGACAGACTAATATGCACTGAAAGCACAATTCTATGTTTTAGCAGACGTTTTATGGGTTACCTTTGACAATGTTTGTGTTATGAAATGAATGCTTCTTTATGGGATATATTTCTATTGTTATAGCTTGGGTTTGTCTCGTATATTTTGAAGTATTACACCGTTGTATTTGATGACGTTCGGAGATGTTGCAGAGTTCCTCAGTAACAAAGGCATTCTTTCTATGAAAGTGATATTTTGTGTGGAGAGTACACACGTCTCAACGCGCTGGTATTTGTTGTGTTTTTCAGTAACTGCTTTGATAGTTTTCAGTGTATCTATTAAGAGATTAATTTGACAGTTCACACACTCTCCAATCTTAAATGCCTTCACTGTTACTTGATTAAGTGTTTTTTTTTGAGTGTCACTATATACATTGAAGTGTATGTTTGGGATATGAATGTTTAGCAACAAAAACAAAAAGAAAGATAAAATCTATGATTCCATGCAGATGTTTTCTATGCTTATTTCAGAAACTTGTTTTGGGAAAGGAGGGTGTAACTTTTGGAACATCATAAACATCTTTTCACATGCCAACAATCTGTCTAAACGGCACTTACTGTTAAAAACAGTGTGATTTTTTTTTGCTGAGACCTTAATAATGTATTTTTTAGAATGGAGTGTTGCGCCACAAGTTGTTTTAGCACAAAACTATTTTCTAAACAGCACTTGCTGTAATTCATGTAAGAAACACCTACGATACCAATACAAATAAGTATAGTATATTACAGCGATACTTCCCCAGAGTCAGATGAACTTGTGGATACCATTTTTATGTCTCTGTGTCCAGTATGAAGGAAGTTAAGAGGTAGTGATGCGGGCCAATGCTAACTAGCGTTAGCACAATTAATGGAAATCTATGGGTATATGCTAGCATGCTAATTGCCAAAATCCCAAAGTATCCCTTTAACCATTCTATCATACATTTATAGTGATACTATTAATTAACAATAGGCCTATATAATAAAACAATAGTTAATAAACACTCATGGCCACTGTTTAGACAAAGCCTTTATTACTGGTACCAGGGGCAGAATTGAGGTTCTCTGATTCAAAACAGTTAACTTTCAGGCATTGGTCCTAAAGAACATTGTGACTCACTGGGAGGTGATGAAATACAAAGATCTTTCAAAACAACTGTGCTCGTTTTGAAGTTCTCCATCCCTTGTCAGGTAGGAAGAGGACCAGTTTATTTGTTTAACAGTAGTTCCGCTTACAATGCTATGTACAATTGATAGTCCTCAAATAAAATAGTCATTTGCAAATACCTAAAATTACACAGGTTTAAAATAAATGGTACAACAAATGTAAACAAATTGAACACACACATCAACACAAGCATACATTCAAAGATGTAATAAAAAAAACTTTGCATTTAGAATATAATCACTAAATATGAATACTCCATAAATGGCAGTAGCCTGCCCCGTTACCTCCATAACGATCTTATTATCAAATATTTGATACACATTTATTTTTGTAAGAAAGCTCTGTCATAAGATTGCTTTAAAGTACCATCATGAGTTAATCTATTTTGTTTTACTAAAATACCTGTAAGGCATACCCACATCTAAAGTAGAACTGGTGTTTTAAGGTTGGAGCTTTATAAGGCTACTCATTGGTGGGGGTTATCTTTTTGAGGAGGTGGGGTAGAGAAGCACGGCGCTAAACGTCGAGAGGACCTCTGTGTTCTCTGAGATAGCAAGTTTGCCTGCTGTCATGACTAAACCTGCCCTGTCCCCACGCTTCAGAGTGAGAACCAGGCTCAGGGAGGCTGAGCCTCCGCAGTCACAGCTAGTGGAGCTAGCCCCACCTCCGCCACCATTAGCAGGAAGGTAACCAGCCGTGTCCAGCCTCTGGATGCTGTGGTTGGACACAGAGAGCACTGCCTCCACCCTGGCACCTCTCTGGGCTGTCAGCACAGCACTCAGCAGGTAATGGCCCTCCATGGGAACATTGAAGATGCCTGGAAGAGTAGGAAGAAATAAGGGAGGGCAAATATTAAAGAGGGAACATCAGTCAACGACAAGGGGGCACTCATGTTAGCTGCATGAGGGACACATACAAAAGTTGACATAAATCTTGGACTTATTGTCTTGATTATTTGGGTAGGTTGCGGTTTCCATTTAGGTTAGTGTGGTATCTGTGTGTGATTGGTACAGTGTTGTAGTAGTTACCTGTGTGAGGGTCGTAGTGTCCTCCATCGTTCACCAACACCTTGTTGAAGCGGATGATGCCCACCTCACCAGGGAAGGGCAGGAGGTTGAGACCAGCCGAGAAGGACACCCGCTCACCTGACACACAGAGATACAGGGTTAAAGTTCAACCCTAAGTGTCTTCAGAAAGTATTCATACCCCTTGACTTTTTCAAACGTGTTACAGCCTGAATTTAATATGTATTACATTGAGATTGTTTGTCACTGCCCCATACAAACAATACTCCATGTCAAAGTAGAATTATGTTTTTTTTTTTTTTTTGCAAATTAAATAAAATGCAAAGCTAAAATGTATTGAGTCAATAAGTATTCAACCCCTTTTGTTATGGCAAGCCTAAATAAGTTATGTAATAAGTTCCATGGACTCACTCTGTGTGCAATGATAGTGTTTAACATGATTTTTGAATGACTAGCGTATCTCTGTACCCCACACATACAATTATCTGTAAGGTCCCTCAGTCCAGCACTGAATTTCAAACACAGATTCAACCACAAAGACCAGGGAGGTTTTCCAATGCCTCGCAAAGAATGGCACCGATTGGTAGATGGGTAAAATTAAAACGGATATTCAATATCCCTTTGAGCATGGTGAAGTTATTAATTACACTGTGTATCAATACACCCAGTCACTACAAAGATACAGGCGGCTTTCCAAACTCAGTTGCAGGATAGTAAGGAAACCGCTCAGGGAATTCACCATGAGGCCAATGATGACTTTAAAACAGTTACAGAGTGTAACGGCTGTGATGATAGAAGAAAATGGAGGATGGATCAATAACATTGACAGAGTAAAAAGAAGGGAGCCTGTACAGAATACAAATATTCCAAAACATGCATTCTGTTTGCAACAAGGCACTAAAATGGCGCAGCGGTCTAAGGCACTACAATTCAGTGCTTGAGGTGTCACTACAGATACCCTGGTTCGAATCCAGGCTGTATCACAACCGGCCGTGATTGGGAGTCCCATAGGGCGGCGCACAATTGGCCCAGCGTCGTCCGGGTTTGGCCGGTGTAGGCCGTCAATGTAAATAAGAAGTTGTTCTTAACTGACTTGCCTAGTTAAATAAAGGTTGAAAAGAAATAAAGTAATACTGGAAAAATATGTTTTATTTTGTCCTGAATACAGTGTTATTTTTACGGCAAATCCAATTCAACGAATAACTGGGTACCACTCTCCATATTTTTAAGCATAGTGGTGGCTGCATCATGTTATGCTTGTAATAATTTTTCAGGATAAAAAAGAAACGTAATGGAGCTAAGCACAGGCAAAATCCTTGAGGAAAACCTGGTTCAGTCGGCTTTCCACCAGACAATGGGAGATGAATTCACCTTTCAGCAGGACAATAACCTAAAACACAAAGCCAAATCTACACTAGAGTTGCTTACCAAGAAGACAGTGAATGTTCCTGAGTGGCCGAGTTACAGTTTTGACTTAAATCTGCTTAAAAAGCTATGGCAATACCTAAAAATGGTTGTCTAGCAATGACAGAGGTTGAAGAAATTTGAAAAGAACGGGCAAATGTTGCACAATCCAGGAGTGGAAAGCTCCTAGAGACTTACCCAGTAAGGTTCACAGCTGTAATCGCTGCCAAAGGTGATTGATTATAACATGTATTGACTCAGGGGTGTGAATACTGATTTAATCAAGATATATTTTATTAATTTTTTGTGAATTTTTTACAAATGTAAAAATGTTCCTTCTGCCATGACATTTTCTTTAGATCGTTGCCAAAAACATGTAAATTAAATCCATTTGAATCCCACTTTGTAACAACAAAATGTGGAAAAAGTCAAGGGGAGTGAATACTTTCTAAAGAAACTGTAAGTCCCATTGACACAGCTTGTCCCCAAATTTAGGACACACATTCTCACTCTCATTTAAAAAATTTAAAAAAGTGTTTATTACGACAGATACAGTAACTCTTGTTCATAACTGACTGGAATACTATGGCTTTAATCTTAAGAGACTAAATATCTTACCTGTTAAAGTTAAATACGGTTTTTGCAATGACGGTCTCAGGGGAATGTGGGCAACTGTTGAAAGAGGTTCATTTTCAGGAGACTCACAATTTTATATTCATAGTAAATTAAATCAAATGATTCAAAATATCACTTACCAGAAATAACTGGCATATTAGGCTTTAAAGACCCTTTAGAGGGCGGGGAAGCTGTAAAATAATCAAGATACATTTCATGAGGTTTTGATAGAAGGTAATTCATCTTGCAACCATTCAAAAGTTTGGGGTCACTTAGAAATGTCCTTGTTTTTGAAAGAAAATCACATTTTTTGTCCTTTAAAATAACATCAAATTGATCATAAATACAGTGTCGACATTGTTAATGTTCTAAATGACTATTGTAGCTGGAAACGGCTGATTTTGGAATATCTACATAGGCGTACAGAGGCCCATTAACAGCAACCATCACTCCTGTGTTCCAATGGCACGCTGTGTTAGCTAATCCAAGTTTATCATTTTAAAAGGCTAATTGATCATTAGAAAACCCTTTTGCAATTATGTTAGCACAGCTGAAAACTGTTGTTCTGATTTAAAGAAGCAATACATCTGGCCTTCTTTAGACTAGTTGAGTATCTGGAGCATCAGCATTTGCGGGTTCGATTACATGCTCAAAATGGCCAGAAACAAAGAACTTTCTTCTGAAACTCGTCAGTCTATTCTTGTTCTGAGAAATGAAGGTTATTCCATATGAGAAACTGCTAAGAAACTGAAGATCTGGGACAATGCTGTGTACTACTCCCTTTGCAGAACAGCGCAAACTGGCTCTAACCAGAATAGAAAGAGGAGTGGGAGGCCCCTGTGCACAACTAAGCAAGTGAACAAGTACATTAGAGTGTCTAGTTTGAGAAACAGACGCCTCACAAGTCCTCAACTGGCAGCTTCATTAAATAGTACCCGCAAAACACCAGTCTAAATGTCAACAGTGAAGAGGCAACTCTGGGATGCTGGCCAACTCCCGGAGTAGCCTCGTCACTGTTGACGTTGAGACTGGTGTTTTGCGGGTACTATTTAATGAAGCTGCCAGTCTAAGTGACTCCAAACCTTTGAACGGTAGTGTACCTACTTGCGTGTGTGTAGGTGTGCACATGCATTTGTATTCTGTACGTGTTTTTAGCCCTTCTCCCAGCTACCCCTATATCTCACCTGGGGCTCCAGCGAAGCCCTTGATGGGGGTCATGCTGCCGTCGGCCCCCTTGGGCGGTTTGGAAGAGATCATGATTCCGGGGGCTCCTGCCTCCCCAGTCTCTATCATATGTGGTGGTAGGGCCCCGTCTGGTATTGGCCCAATGGGCAGCACAGGGCCCTGAGAGACAGGCTTGGTCTTAGTGGGATTACCAGACTCCTCCACACCTCCATGAACACCTGAAAAGAGGGGGTAATGACAAGCCAGGGGTTAAAGAGAAAGAAAGGATGAAGGATAGAGCGAGGGATAAAACCCCGGACCAGTTGTGGAGAGGTCAACATGTGTTAACAAACCAGCTGGTGCCGTGACGACTCCTGACACTGACAGACAGTAGGACTCTACCAGTCTCACTTCCCCTTGTGTCAGCGTTAAGTTAGGGCCCAAAAACTACAATGAAGAAAAAGTGTCTGGTCAAAAGAGAGGCATCAGAGAATTCCTTTCAGACATTAAGGTCAAGCTTGCATTACTCTTAAACATGCTTTGTGCTTCTCGAGTGAAAGCTTTCACTTCACTTCCCAGTAAACCTCCCAGTAAAGTCAACCTCCCAGTAAAGTCTACCTCCCAGTATAGTCAACCTCCCAGTTAAAGCTGGTTTGTGGGAACTCACATTGAGTATGCAGGGGGCCCTAAGCAAGATTTGGTTAGGGGGCGGGGACCCCACCCACCTTGCGGGCAAAACATTTTAGTGGCCACCCTGTCTTGACGGCAGTAGGGCAATTTTTCTTTTTTCTTTCAGAAATTCCTTCTTGACCATGTGAAGTTTCATGTGCCTTAATTACAAACTTGCATTGGATCTGTAAATATGAATATAAAATGTTAAGTTATGAGCCTAGTTTAGCCAAGGAGAAAGCACTGAGCTACAGTGCCTTCTGAATGTTTTCAACCCCCTTCACTTTTTCCACATTTTGTTTAATTACAAAGTGGGATTAAAATGGATTCCATTGTCATTTTTTGGCAACGATCTACACAAAATATGACTTTCAAGTCTTGCCATAGATTGTCAAGCCAAAACTGTAACTGGGCCACTCGGGAACATTCAATGTCGTCTTGGTAAGCAACTCCATCCAAAGTCTAATTAATAACTTCACCATGCTCAAAGGGATATTCAGTGTCTGCTTTTTTATTTTTACCCATTTACCAATCGGTGCCCTTCTTTGCGAGGCATTGGAAAACCTCCGTGGCTTGAAAGTGACTACTCGACTGAGGGACCTTAAAGATAATTGTACAGTATGTGTGGGGTAAGGGGTGGGACAGTCATTAAAAAATTATGTTAACCACTATTTTTCCATGCAATTTATGGTGATTTGTTCAGCAAATGTTTTACTCCTGAATTTATTTCAGCTTGCCATAACAAAAGGGGTTGAATACTTATTGACTCAAGACATTTCAGCTTTTCATTTTTAATTCATTTGTATTATTACGGGATATTGTATGTAGATTAGTGAAACAAAATAGCAATTTGAACTATTTTAAATTCAGGCTGTAACACAAAATGTGGAAAAAGTCAAGGGGATTGAATACTTTCAACTCATTGAAAGACAGGATAATGGATGGGGTTGACCATGCGTTTACATGTTAATTCTTAAAGTGATGGGTGGCGCTAAGGCTTAAGAGGATGTGAACTATGCTCAATGGGTGTAAACAAAAAATATTTAAATTTCACTTAAATTTGACATAAGCCCCCATAGAGCAATCTGGTCACATATCTGAGTGAGAGTTTCCAACTAAATCAATAGGTGCACTCTGGAGGTCAGGGCCCCTGGGCACATGCCTGGTCAGTAATTCATCATGATTACAAGTTTTAGATAGCTGACTAGACTAAATTACCTAGCAAAAATAAAAAAATGTTTCTTGGTTGTAATGGCTTGTGAGTTTTTTCTTATTGGCCCATTTCCTGTACTTTTTAGCTATAGTACATCTTCTCTTACACATTTAGGGGGAATTCCACTCTCTACCCTGAGTATTTTTAAGGTTTATTAGATGGGAATGATGGGGAGATAAATAGGTGGGAGATGCAGTATACGGTGATTAAACCCTGGTCTCCAGTGGGGAGGCATTATGTTCTGTATGGGAGTGTTACCCACTCAACCACGGCTCTGCGCTCTCTTTCACCTTATTACTGTACTTTCTCTTGTCATTTTACATGAAAGAACAGTTATTATATAGAATGGTTCTCAATACGCCTGAGAGATTCTGATTGTCATTAAACAGTGAGTAATTCCCTGTCATCAGTGACCTAAACACCACACAGCAGACACATCCACTGTGACAGGAGTAAACTGTTTGTGCATTCCTGACAGCCAGAGCCGAGATGACTAAAACAAACTACACATGAGTTTATCAGATAATCATTAACCCTCTCAACATTGTTCTGGGGTGAAGTTTCCCCTAGGTACAGATCTAGGATCATTTTCCCTTCCCACAATCCTAACCTGAACCGTTAGTGGGGAATATGCAAAACGGACCCAAGATCAGTGTGTCTAGGCAGGGGCAACTTCACCCTACTTCTCATTATTCTCCTGAGCAGTCAATGAGATAACAGGCAACAGGTCCAAACTCTGTCTTCAGAGGGATTAAGCTGTACATGAAAGGCATACCTGCATACCAGGCAGCCTATCCACCACCTCAGGCAACAGAGGTCAGTCGCTATAAAAGCCAGAACAACATGGTCTGGCTATTAAAACATTTATCTTGGATCAGCTTCCCCTCCCCCAATCCCAACCTTAACCATTAGTGGGGGGGTAAATGCTAAACTGACCCCGAATCAGTGTCTAGAGGCAACATCACCCTACTCCCTAATAAACACTACACAGATAGGGGACTAGAAGCAATCCGTAAAATACCACAGGAAGGAAGACTGAGGCGGAACTTGTACATGTGTGTGTAATTTAGTGTGTGTGTGTGTTTAGTTTAGTTTGATTATGTGTAGCGGTCGGTTGGGCCTTGATGATTCTGACTGAAAGCCAATCTCAGCCTAAATCGCAGGGTAATGATTAAAGGATGGAGCTCTAATGTGTGCATGCGCTATGATTAAAGAGGTGGATGTAAACAATTGCAGCTGGGGGCCCCTGGCTTTAACTGTGGACCTGGAGGAAGTGTTACAGTGTATCCAAGAAATCCTACACTCATATATATGCCATTCAGCAGACGCTTTTATCCAAAGCGATTTACAGTCATGCATCCCGGGAATCGAACCCACCACCCCTGGGGTTACAAGTGCCATGTTCTACCAACTGAGCTAGAAAGGACCACGGACTTACAGCCAGCCACTCCCCTCCACCAGTCTGAGGATATATAAGAATCCCTGTGATATCCCATGTTCCGTACCACATCAGTTTAGTCTACTTTCAGGGGGAAAATAGATAATTGAATATCTTCATATGAAGAAAAAAAAATATATATATACACGTTTTTTTTTTACTCAGTCGGGGTCTCAACTTACTGTTGCGAGTTGGAATAGCAGAATACACAAGGTGCAATTTTTCCAATGTCATGTCAGTCACTGATAGTCTGTCAATTCCATGCCAGCTAACATTTTTTAGAATGCCAAGTTAGTTTAGTGGCCAGCTATCTAAACTTGTTATCATGGTCAAATTACCGGCTATGGGGCCCCCATTGATTTTGTCAGTCTCACTCAGACATCATATGAAAAACGGCAAACATTATCCCTACAACACATGGCAAAATGTGTAGAATTGCACGAAATTAACTCTAAAACTGGATGTGGTTATGGATGTGGGTATGCAGACCCGCAAGAAACTGTGGCTCATCGATGAGTGCAGATTTTCTGGGGCCCCCACCCCCATCAAAAAAAAAAAAAAAGGGCTAGATGGTGGTTTTAGCAAGAGAATAAAGTAACATGTTTTATTGCAGTGGGAGCTCAGAGATTGACTGTGCTGTGCTGTGCTGTGCAGTGCATCACCAGGTCCGAGCTTGTCTCTGGACTATCTACCTTTGGCCAAAGCACATAGGAACCTGGTCAAAAGTAGGGCACTATAATGGGGAATAGTGTGCCATTTGGAACACTCATGCCGTCCTGCCAGGGTCACGTTTGGCATGTGTGTCTGTAACCCTACAACCTTGGTTATCTGTCAGAGGGTCATTGACCTGAACAATATGGCCACTGAGGCAGTGGAAGAGGCAGAAAAGCATGCTAGCTTCTCTCTGTACTGCGCATAACTGAACTCTTAAGTGTTGTGTTGTCTGCAATGGACTTTCAGCAATGAAGAGTTAACAAGGGTGAGTATATTGCATGTGTGGATCTCACAGGCAAACATGGGCATTCACACACGTACACACATGTACACACACAATGCTAATCTCTGGGGAGTGATTGATAGGCTCAGGGGACACCACATTAGCCGCTTGGTTGTGACTAATGGTTTGGGAAATTGCCCTAATTAAACTACACTTTTGATTAACCGAACGAAACATATTTTTCCCGAGCACGGGTGGATAGTTTGGCCCTGTAAAATGTGTGTTTCACTTACAATAGGGGCGATTTCATGCCAGCATAGCCTGAAAATATTTGTCGTATCTCAGATTGTTTTGGCAATTTTCACATCGAAACTTTATTGGGAGGAAGGATGTTTGACATGCTTTTAAAATTTATATCACAAATGATTCCTGTGCTTGGCCCTCCTATGTTGAACATAATAAACGGCTCTCTATCCACCGGATGTGTACCAAACTCACTAAAAGTGGCAGTAATAAAGCCTCTCTTGAAAAAGCCAAACCTTGACCCAGAAAATATAAAAAACTATCGGCCTATATCGAATCTTCCATTCCTCTCTAAAAGTTTAGAAAAAGCTGTTGAACGCTGTTGCGCTGTTCCTGAAGACAAACAATGTATACGAAATGCTTCAGTCTGGCTTTAGACCCCATCGTAGCACTGAGACTGCACTTGTGAAGGTGGTAAATTAGCTTTTAATGGCATCAGACCGAGGCTCTGCATCTGTCCTCGTGCTCCTAGACCTTAGTGCTGCTTTTGATACCATCGATCACCACATTCTTTTGGAGAGATTGGAAACCCAAATTGGTCTACATGGACAAGTTCTGGCCTGGTTTAGATCTTATCTGTCGGAAAGATATCAATTTGTCTCTGTGAATGGTTTGTCCTCTGACAAATCAACTGTAAATTTCGGTGTTCCTCAAGGTTCCGTTTTAGGACCACTATTGTTTTCACTATGTATTTTACCTCTTGGGGATGTCATTCGAAAACATAATGTTAACTTTCACTGCTATGCGGATGACACACAGCTGTACATTTCAATGAAACATGGTGAAGCCCCAAAATTGCCCTCGCTAGAAGCCTGTGTTTCAGACATAAGGAAGTGGATGGCTGCAAACGTTCTACTTTTAAACTCGGACAAAACAGAGATGCTTGTTCTAGGTCCCAAGAAACAAAGAGATCTTCTGTTGAATCTGACAATTAATCTTGATGGTTGTACAGTCGTCTCAAATAAAACTGTGAAGGACCTCGGCGTTACTCTGGACCCTGATCTCTCTTTTGACGAACATATCAAGACTGTTTCAAGGACAGTTTCTTTGCATCTACGTAACATTGCAAAAATCTGAAACTTTCTGTCCAAAATTGATGCAGAAAAATTCATCCATGCTTTTGTTACTTCTAGGTTAGTCTACTGCAATACTCTACTTTCCGGCTACCCGGATAAAGCACTAAATAAACTTCAGTTAGTGCTAAATACAGCTGCTAGAATCCTGATAGAACCAAAAAATGTGATCATATTATTCCAGTGCTAGCTGGCTTCCTGTTAAGGCAAGGGCTGATTTCAAGGTTTTACTGCTAACCTACAAAGCATTACATGGGCTTGCTCCTACCTATCTTTCTGATTTGGTCCTGCCGTACATACCTACACGTACGCTACGGTCACAAGACGCAGGCCTCCTAATTATCCCTAGAATTTCTAAGAAAACAGCTGGTGGCAGGGCTTTCTCCTATAGAGCTCAATTTTTATGGAATGGTCTGCCTACCCATGTGAGAGAAGCAGACTCGGTCTCAACCTTAAAGTCTTTACTGAAGACTCATCTCTTCAGTAGGTCATATGATTGAGTATAGTCTGGCCCAGGAGTGTGAAGGTGAACGGAAAGGCTCTGGAGCAACGAACCGCCCTTTGCTGTCTCTGCTGGCCGGTTCCCCTCTCTCCACTTGGATTCTCTGCTTCTAACCCTATTACAGGGGCTGAGTCACTGGCTTACTGGTGCTTTTCCATGCCGTCCCTAGGAGGGGTGCGTCACTTGAGTGGTTGAGTCGCTGACGTGGTCTTCCTGTCTGGGTTGGCGCCCCCCCCCCCCCCTTGGGTTGTGCTGTGGCGTAGATCTTTGTGGGCTATACTCGGCCTTGTCTCGAGATGGTAAGTTGGTGGTTGAAGATATCCCTCTAGTTGGTGTGGGGGCTGTGCTTTGCAAACGTGGGTGGGGTTATATCCTGCCTGTTTGGCCATGTCCGGAGGTATCATCGGATGGGTCACAGTGTCTCCTGACCCCTCCTGTCTCAGCCTCCAGTATTTATGCTGCAGTAGTTTATGTGTCGGGGGCTAGGGTCAGTCTGTTATATCTGGAGTATTTCTCCTGTCTTATCCGGTGTCCTGTGTGATTTTAAGTATGCTCTCTCTATCTCTCTTTCTCTCTTTCTTTCTTTCTCTCTCTCGGAGGACCTGAGCCCTAGGACCATGCCTCAGGACTACCTGGCTGATGACTCCTTGCTGTCCCCAGTCCACCTGGCCGTGCTGCTGCTCCAGTTTCAACTGTTCTGCCTGCGGCGTATGGAACCCTGACCTGTTCACAGGACGGCTACCTGTCCCAGACCTGCTGTTTTCAACTCTCTTGAGACAGCAGAGAGCGGTAGAGATACTCTCAATGATCGGCTATGAAAAGCCAACTGACATTTACTCCTGAGGTGCTGAAACACTGTGATTATTATTATTTGACCATGCTGGTCATTTATGAACATTTGAACATCTTGGCCATGTTCTGTTATAATCTCCACCCGGCACAGCCAGAAGAGGATTGGTCCCCCCTCATAGCCTGGTTCCTCTCTAGGTTTCTTCCTAGGTTTTGGCCTTTCTAGGGAGTTTTTCCTAGCCACCGTGCTTCTACACCTGCATTGCTTGCTGTTTGGGGTTTTAGGCTGGGTTTCTGTACAGCACTTTGATATATCAGCTGACGTAAGAAGGGATATATAAATACATTTGATTTGATTTGAGAATACCATGATGAAAGCGGCCATTTTAGAACCTTTTAGAACTATACATGCCTCCTGTAAGATCCTATTATCCGTACATGATACAGACAACATCTTGGTGTTATTATACTCCTAATAGTGTGCTCTAACTTTCATAATTATTTTCAAAAAATATGGCTTGTGATACAAATGTAAAAAGCATGTCATACTTCCTTCCTCCCAGGGAAGTTTCTATGTGAGAAATGCTAGAATAATCTGAGATACCAAAATAATGTTCCAGCTACACTGGCGTGGAATCGCCCGATAGAGCACCACACCAGTGAACACAAACATAAATACCCCAGACAAATCTGTTAGCAGTTTTAGACTTGTGATTTTCAGACCGGTCTTCAAGCCAAGCTAAATCTGGGGCTTGTCAAGCCGGGAGTGTCAGTCAGTGAGCAGCCAAACACCATTTTAGGAAAATCTCATGTTTCCTTTCAGCAATCAAGATATCTATTATCTAAACCATTGAGGAAAGTTGAGGGTCCCAATTCATGTCCCCCCCATTCAGCTCTTACTCAGTCTCTGAGTTTAGGAGGAAGGGTGTGTATGACGTCATGGCAGCACATGTGGCTCAGGGGATAGCCTTGACTGTGGATGCGTCCCAAATGGCACCCTATTCCTTATGTAGTGCCCTACTTTTGACCAGTGTCCATAGGGCTCCCCAGAAGGCTCTGGTCAAAAGTAGTGCACTATATACGGGATACGGTTCCATTTGGGATGCAGACTGTGTTTATTTAAAGAGAGACTGGGCCAGGCCAGTCAACAAAACCAGAGAAAGAGGAGGCAGGGAGACATGGATAGATGAAGAAAGAGAGAGGGAAAATAAGGGCACTGAGGGGGAAGAGTAAGGATAAAGGAGGGTGTGATGTCATATCAACCCAGTAGCGCCTGGTCTGAACCCGGTCCACTCTGCTCTCGAATAACAAACCTTCTTATTGGTTCCTATAAGTGGACAATTGATAAGCCAGTGACAGAGGTCCCTATAAATGGACAGCACTTTCCACTTCCTGATAAGTAGCGATAGTCCGCTGTGCACGCTAAAGACCAGTCCAGGACAAAAGAGGAGCAGTGGGCCAAGTATGAGCCAAAGATATCCCAATGTGATCCATGGTAAAGCAGCATCCAGTCAGGAACATATGACAAGCGAAATGCCCTCTAAGGGCAAACATCGAAACATTCCAGCTGACAGAATAATGATTTTAAATATAAGTTATTACTATAATAACAAGTGAAGGGCGGGGTACTGACACTTCATTTCCCAGAGTCTCCGTGTGCATGCTTCGCACACGGGTTGAAACAGTGACTCCGTTCCCAAGTCTCTCCTTGTGGCTTCACAGCCAGGATCAGGCCCCTTCCCCATTGGACTCCCAGACCAGAACATGCAGAGCTGCTCTGTAAACCAGTGAGTCATACAGAGCTGGATTCAGAAGAAGAGGCGCAACCCTCATAAATGTTATGGAGTGTGCTTCCAGCTCCCTTATTCCCAGCTGTGGGACTCATCGGAGACCGGTTGAGTTCGCCTGGGCCCATGTTTACACGAGTTATCTGCAGTGGCCAAGGATATAGGGGTTCTGAACTCACAGATGACCATGGAACAGCAAGGCTAGTCTTAACAAAAATATAGTTATTACAGAGTATAGGTCTTCACGGGTTCCAAAAAGTTGAACCCGGACAGACCCGAGGGCAATCAGACCAGATTGGACCAGTGACAAATAAATTACGTTTATCAGCCAAGTTGTTCTTCTGGTTAATGAATAGGTCTTTATATGTTGGCTAAATCTTCTATAAGTCAATAAATGCACCTTATTAGCGTACAATAAACATGCAGAGATGTGGTCACATAGACCCGATGACAATCAAACAGGAAACAAACTGGACCAGAGGGACAAAATAGAATGTTGGGCCCGGGTCGGGTATATCGGGTCCAACTGGACCTGTGAAGACCTCTACTACAGAGATAAGGAGCACGCCTACACACGTTAATAATCCCTTAAAGCCCAAGTATTGCTCAACACAAACCGAGGCTATTTAAAATGACCATGTGTGTTCAATCAGTGCTGCCTCTGAGTCAAAACCCAGGGAGATTGAAATCCAGCTTCCCGTAGCCCTTAGTTCTCACAAAGAAACTAGCTAGGTTTACATTCAATTTGCGACAGATTTTCATGAAAATATTCTAAAACCTGCACAAAACAATATGTACATTTTCCCACCAGGGGTGTTTCCATCAAACTGGCTAGTTGTGGATAAAAAACTGTGCGTCATGACGTAACGCATATAAAAAGCACTTAGTCATCTAACTTTTTATTTAAAAATAATAATAATAAAGTTCTATGTGTTTCCATCCTATTTTTATTTCTGTCGATGGTTTTGGCACAAAGTCTGTGATAAACAACGAGGGGTTGGCGGAGGGGCACATAGATTTTGTAGTAAAGTTCGAATCACTCAAATATCACATTAATACACATTAGACATGGCAAAATGTATATAATTGCAAGAAAATTTGCTTTAAAACTGCAAAATGTTCACTGCACCCCATGACAACATGTGTAAAATTGCAGGAAATACACTGTAAACCTTCAAAATGTTTCTCTCTGCCAACAAGAGGGGTGTGAACAGTTTGTGTCATGAACAGTGCTTGTACCAATATAAATATATGTGGTGTCATGCATGCAGGGGATGTAAAGTTTACCGACAAATTTGCTATTTCCATCAGGCCTGTCGTGACATTTTTTGTCCGACATACATAAAAAGGTTGGATGGAAACCTGGTTAGAGACATACACTAACAGGTCCTACATTAAATACACATTGCTAGGCACGATTTAAATCAACAACCTTAAGCACCCCAAATGGGCTCCAGCTGCAGCTCTGTGGTTTACCTTACTAGCACCATTTGATTGTAATTTCCAGTTTCTGCTACTGGAACACCTTGATGATATATACTGTGGTGTAACCAGTAGGAAACTAACTTAGCAGGAGAGCGCTGACGCGGGGGAAGTGTAGGTTTAAGAACAAATGAGAGGTATAACCTGGATAATTGGAATAATCGTGCACATTTTAAGCAAGCAAAGTGGTCAATCTTATTTCATCTTTAGCCTAATAAACTGTGCATGATTTTCCAAGTTGCAGTGGGAGGACCACACAACAAAGCATCGCGACTGCAAGTGTACTTCGACATAATGGTTATTGTGACTCCTGTTTGCCACATCTTCAATTTAAGCCTAGAAGACGGTGTGTGCCCTCAGACATGGAGGGAGGCAAAGGTCATTCCACTACCCCAGAATATCAGAGCACACTATTAATGGTTAAAACAGCCAAACAATCAGTCTGTTTCAAATTTTTGGAAAACATTTGTTCAAATACAAAGTTATTTTACAGAAAACAAATTAACAACAGACTTTCAACATGCTTATAAAGAAGGGCACTCCACATGCTTGGCACTGACACAAATGACTGATGATTGGCTGAAAGAAATTGATAGTAAGAAGACTGTGGGAGCTGTTTTGTTAGACTTCAGTGCAGCTTTTGATGTCATTGATCATAAGCTATTGCTGCAAAAACTTAGGTGTTTGCATCATCTGCCTTATTATGGATTGAGAGTTACCTATTTAATAGAACACAGAGGGTTTTCGTTAATGGAAGCCTCTCTCATGCAAATTCGGTTGAGTGTGGTTTACCGCAGGGCAGCCAACTAGGGCCATTATTGTTTTCTGTTTTTACAAGTGACCTTCCACTGACTTTGAATAAAGCCTGTGTGTCCATGTATGCTGACTACTCAACAGTATACACGTCGGCTGCAACAGTAAAATAACTGACACCCTTAACATAGAGCTCCAGTCCGTTTTAGAATGGGTAACTAAGCAATAGGCTGGTGCGAAATATCAAAAAAACATAATTTTTGGGACAAATCACTCACTCAACACTAAACCTCATTTAGATCTATTATTGGATGTGGCTATTGAGCAAGTAGAAGAGACTAAACTTCTGGGTGTAACCCTAGATAGCAAGCAGTCATGGTCAAAAGATAGATTGACTGCATCACTATTGGTCTTACTGCAAAGGTATTGATGTGTTAAAGGTACTGTCTGTTCATGCAGTTGGCACACAGTTCGGACACTCATCGGTACAACACAAGACATGCAACCAGAGGTCTCTTCCCAGTTCCCAGGTCCAGAACAGAGGCTGGGAAATGCACAGTATTAAATAGAGCCATAACTACATGGAACTCTGCCACCCCAGGTAACTCAAGCTAGCAATAAAACCAGTTAAAAAAACGGATTAAAGAACACCTTACTGCATAAAGGGGACTGTGAATAGACACATCCATTTGATGTATCTTGTTTTGTAATTTGCACTGTATTATGTATTATACCTAGATATTGTGTGTATGTACTGATATGTAGGCTATGTGTGACGTTTTAAATGTATTTCAGTCCTTGACTAATAATGTTCTGTACTTGGTAGTATGCCATGTTTCATGTGGACCCCGGGAAGAGTAGCTGGTGCTTTTGCAGCGGCTAATGGGGATCCTAATAAATACCAAATCTCTGTGTCAAGTCTTACCATTGTTCTCAGGACTGGTGGTTAGATGATGGAGGTCCTGGGTGAAGACTGAGAAGTGGTCCTGGAGGTTCTGATATGTTCCTTTCAGTCCTTCGATGTCCTTGGTGTGGGCAAGCAGGGTGTCGTTGATCTCGCTGACACAGTTCCACAGGCCGGTCACGTGCTTGTTCAGCCCCTCCTTGATCCTGTGCAGGCTGCTGGAGATGGGCTCCAGCCTGCCGCACATGTTATCCAAGCTGGCAACCCGGCCATCTACAGTTGTAACGTCCAGAGCTACACCCTCGGTCCTGTTCCTGCAGTGGACTGCCTCGGCCCTCACCTCCTGTCCCAGTTCCTCCAGCCGGGCCCTTAGCTCCTCTCTCTGGGCCAGGTGGAGCTCCAGCAGGTCCCTGGCATCCTGGACCGGCCCCACGCTGCTCTGGCAACAGGTGTTCAGTTGTTGGAGCTCCAGGGACTGCCGGCTGAGAGATACACCCAGGGCCGATAGAGAGCCCTCTTGTCCTCCAATACGCTCGCTGAGAGCTCCTAGCTCTCCCCGCACATCTTTAAGATGAGCACTGAGAGAGACACCCAAGTCTGACAGAGAGCCCTCCTGCACTCCAATACGCCCACTGAGAGCTTGAAGCGCTTCTTCCACACCTGCAAGACTGGCACTGTGGTTCAGAAGCTGCCCTTGGAGCTCCAGGGACTGCTGGCTGAGAGAGAGCCCCAGGGCCGACAGGAAGCTCTCCTGTCCTCCCATACGTCCTTTCAGAGCCCATAGCTCTTCCTGCGTATCTGTAAGACTGGCGGTATGGTTCAGGAGCTGCCCTTGGACAAACTCCTCCATGTCTCCAAGACTAGCTGAGTGGCCTTTCATGTTAGACTGCATGGTGTCTAGGCTGGTTTTGTAGACCTGGAGGTTATCTTGAATGCTCTCTATGGCCAGTTGGTCAGACTTGCACTCTGTAGAGCACAGCTGGTCATGGGCATTGAATCTGTCCTCCAGAGCCTGAACGCTGGTCTTGTGAGAGGTCACCTCACCCTGCAGTGCCTCCAGCCCAGACCGAGGCCTAGATAGGGGGCTGCTTATCTCCACCAGTAGACTGGTGACCCGGTCCTCCATGGAGCTCATCCTGTCCTCAATGGCCTTCTTCAGGTTTGTAGCCCCCTCTGCCCACTCTCTCCTCAGCTTCTCCTCTAGGAAGAGGCTGTGCACTTCCACGCTCCTCTCTGACATGTTTAGACGGGCCTCCAGCTCTTCCACATGGGGCAGGAGTGGGTCAGGCTCAGGCTTCTTCTCTAGGCTGGACTGGAGTTTCAGCTGGGCCTCGGAGACCCGGAACAGCTCCTTCTGCAGCTCCTGCAGACCTGGCGGGGTTCCTTCTCCCCTAAGCAGACCAGGCAGCTCATTCTTGAGGTCCTGGATCTCCTTGCGGAGGTCCATCTCCTTGGACTCGAGGAGCTCGGTCAGGCTGAGGTAGCTGTTCTCCTGGAACTCAGACTGCTCCTGCACTGACAGAATCTTATAGTCACACGAGTTCTTTAAGTCCGACATCTTGATCTCCATGCCCTCCATCATCTCGTCCCTTAGGGCGTGGAACTTTGCATCAACGTAGGCGCGCAGGGCCGCGTCATTGGCCGGGGGAGCCGAAGGGGGTGTGGCCAGAGGGGCCTGTGTGGCCTCCATTAGCAGACGTAGCTGTCCGTCATGGTGGTTGACCCTGGCCTGGAGGTCATCCAGGGTGTTGCTCTTGGTGTTGAGGGTGTCTGCGAGGTTGTTGATCTTGTTTGTGAACTCGTCCATGTCCACCGTTTTGTACTCCTTTTCCAGGGAGAGGTCCTGCAGAAGCATGCTCTGCTGCTCGCCACGCACGCTTTCCGGCTGCCGCAGGTTGTTGAGCAGCGTGACCAGCATCTTGCTGGCGTCCTCCTGCAGATCCACCCTCAGGTTGGCAGACAGGCTGGTCATGGCTGCCTGCATGTCCAGGACCTGCTGTGACAGACGCTGCACCTCCTCCTCCATCTGCTGTGTCGTTTGACTACCTCCCTGGCTCGCCACCTGGCCACTCGCCCCCCCCTGGCCTGTCTGACCTCCTGGCTGCCGCTCTGCCCCCCAGGGGTGGCCACTCTGACCCCACGCCTGCTGCCCCCGACCTACAGAGGAAAAATCCGATGGTAAGGATAAGTCCTCTTTTCTACTAGGGAACCTACATTTATTATTGTGGGTTAAATCTATGCTTTACTTTACTACAGTAGTAGAGTAGTGAAAAACATTCCTAAACTAATCATCTGACCAGACTAGCATACTAGTCATGTATGGGTTGTGGGTCAGGTATGTCTCTCTAAAAGGTGAGGTAGGTTTAAGCAGCTCTCTTACCCTGTGTCTCTGCGATGTGTCCAGGGGCAGGAGACGGGTTGGACCGAGGCCCCAGGACTGTCTGACGGGATGGGACACCTTTCAGGTCTTTGCAGTCATGACCCTGGTACCCTGGACAGCACCTCCACTCCAGCTCTGTCACCAGCTTATAGCCAACCTTATACATGGGGCGGAATTGGGTCCGATACCTGGGAAAGGGAAAAGGTAATACGGTAAAGAAAGAGATGACCTAAATGTGCATTCACATTTTCTACAATGGGGAGATTGTTTTGACTTTAAACTTGTCTGTCAGTCCTCACAAATGATGAATGATAATGATATTCAAATGTAAAAACAGATTTAATCAATCAATCTAACCATATGACCATTGGGAACACAGCTCACAAGGAAAAATTTCACAACAAGACAATCTAGCAATTATGTACACAACATAAAACCCCCTCAATGTTATTCTCCACTGAGCTTCTGCTTTCAAAGTTTCAATGCACATTTCCTAAATGTGAGTAATGTGAGCAATGCTTTGCCAAGTTACAACTACGCTTGAGCAGTGACCCCTCTCAGGAGAACAATACAGGCCTTGGAATCCCAGCAATAAAGATCTGTTTATGACAACAGCCTCCAGATGGGCTAGCTAGCCAGTCACACTCCTAATGCATCATGCACTCCTTTTAACGCTGCTTAATATTTTCCACCATTTACACCCTGTCAAATGTGTAGCCACGCTTCGTCACTGGCTCCAGGACATGTTTCCCAACACGATGCTCAATAATAACACATGAAAGCAGCCAACCCAGGGAGAAATGTGTCAGATGCCTCTGACTGATGTTGCACAGGGGGGGGGGGGGGGGGGGGGCTGTGTGCGTAACTGTGACATACATGTGTGCCAATACAAAGCAGATGATTATTTACTGTTTAGCTAAATAAATTGCATTTTCATCATAGCTGCACAATCTTTAATTCCCCTCATCTTCCATAAGGCTCAATGGGATCATGGACATGTTTCTTGTCCCAGACAGATCAGTCAATCAAATTCACTGGTTCGTCATAAACATCTAAATCACTTGCAGATGATCTGTCATAAATATGGAATAATCTGAGGATCTGAAAGGGTGAATGCAGATTACAGAATGATAATGGGACAGGTATGCCCAGAGGGTAACTACACCTACTCAGTGCTTGTGACTGACCTAACAGTGGGTGTGTGCAAATATCACAGAGACATACCCTCTGCTGCTGTAGTGCAGTGATAAACTAGCTGATGGAGATCATGAATACAGTAGCCTACATTAACAGCTGACCAGTTATTTTCTTTGCTGATATTATAAAGCACTTTACACATGTTTATTCGTAATGCCAATAAACAATGCAATCATGTAATGGTGTTTTAAATACTAGGCAGCGGATGGGACCATGGTCATGGATCCTCAACATTATTGGTTGATATGTGGAAATATTCTTAACATTCAAAGTAATCAATAGTGTTCAAAGTCAACTTTCTTTAATGATGTTGAGTCACTGCTGTAACACCGCTCTCAAGACCAATAAAAATAGCAGCACTCCACCCTCTCGAGCGAGCCTCTTGGGCCACTTACATCACTTGTTGCGCGCAGTTGGGTTGATGCATCTGGCAAGGGGCAGACTCCGGCTGCACAAAGCTCTCGGTGCCACCCACGACCGCATAGCTCACGTTCTTGTGCACGACGTATGCACACCAGTTTCTGAAAAATGTAATTATTGAGTCACACAAAATGACAAAAACAATTCAGCCTATGAAAGAGTAATGGTGAAGTCCTTGAAGTAAAATAATCTAATCATTATATAGGCCTACCATAAATGTGTTGATTTCATTATTCTATGAAATTGCAGTGACATTTTTATTGAACTTTTTTGTTGTTGTGCCATTGGCCTATTTTAAAAACAAAAAACATGTGTAAGCCCATAAGTATGTGCTTTTTTTGTTCTAATTTCAATGAAAAATAAATCAATATATATTTCAGCATAGGCCTACAGTAAGAATAAAAAGTCATAAAACATGTAAATACTCTAGACAATTTAGACTATTGGAGTCTCCAATAATATAACCATCCATTATCAGTCAAAACTATAGACAAATTTCTCTGATTATACATACAGTACAAACAACTATGAAAACTTGACTCACTTATTCCTCTGTCGTTGTTCTGAGCCAGAGTATGCGCTTCCCTGGAACATGTTATACCGTGACGGCGTTCCATAGATCAATGGAAAGGTGAGCAATAAGGGAAATAAGGCACTTTTTAGGACGAATCCGGTGTTTAGGCACTTCATTTTAATACAACGAAAAAAAGTAGACAAATATTAAACATGTAAGCATTGAGGTTAGACGTTTAGGTCCCTCTCCTAGCGGCAGCTCGAAAGGCTGATAATGCAAACTTTCTTCCAGGGTATAGCAGCCTGTGACGTGACGTTCGGGGTACAGCGAACCCCCTCCACCAGCGCTCCTCACTCCCAGAGAGTAAAATGCGCTCCCAGTAGAACAGCGATTAAATCCCGTTTCGTAGTTTCCTCACTCATCTGCTTTACTTTGTTCGGAGATCATGTGCCCTGCCTTTTTGAACAATACTTGAATGTGGTTGACTGCATGCATGCAACTCTAGTGACAAAGGCCCAAAGGAACGCTTTCATATCCAGCCCACTTGATAATGCAATACAGTGCTTTACACCAGGGTTTCCCAAACTCGGTTCTGGACCCCCCCGCCTTGCAAACATGTGAAAGTGTCAGACTAGCATCACTATTGTAAGTGATACATCTTGTAGCAAACATGTTTTATTGATAGGCAGGTGTCATATGACCATCACCTTCAGATCGGCGGGGACACTGACTAAAGTACTACTCATACAAAACTTTGAACAAAACCTAAAGACACTTCTTAGAATATATGCCAAATGATTGAGTGTGCATTGAAATGAGATCCTAGTGTTATAGATACATTTGATTGAGTGTCATTTTAGAGGTACATTTAACGGAATAAAAAAAAGAGTTGACGCACACCAAGAAAAAAATATTTTATGTGTAGGTGCTAACAGCGAAAGAAACTATAAACTAAAGAAATAGTCGCACACTCCATATAAAGTATTATAAATTGATATATTCTCTCTCCAGCTTATCAGCGTACACCCAATATGTTCCCACTGTTGATACTTATGCATTATGGTTGAACCAAAAGATTACATGTAACAAAACAAAACGAAATAAGTAACAATTAAATATGTGAAATCATTTTTTAAATTCTATGTTGATGATAATATTAAATTATGTTTCCATATGATAAGAGCCTAATAAAAATAAATGTCCTCTCACTGTCAACTGCGTTTTTCCCCCAGCAAACTTAACATGTGTAAATATTTGTATGAACATAAGATTCAACAACTGAGACATAAACTGAACAAGTTCCACAGACATGTTACTAACAGAAATGTAATAATGTGTCTCCTGAACAAAGAGGGGGGGGGTCAACATACAAAAGGAACAGTCAGATTCTGGTGTGCCACCAGCTGCATTAAGTACTGCAGTGCATCTCCTCGTGGACTGCACCAGATGCCAGTTCTTGCTGTGAGATGTACCCCACTCTCCCACCCAAGGCACCTGCAAGTCCCGGACATTTCTGGGGGAATGGCCCTAGCCCTCAACCTCCGATCCAACAAGTCCCAGACGTGCTCAATGGGATTGAGATCCGGGCTCTTCGCTGGCCATGGCAGAACACTGACATTCCTGTCTTGCAGGAAATCACACACAGAACAGAAGGCAGTACGGGCTGGTGGAATTGTCATACTGGAGGGTCATGTCAGGATGAGCCTGCAGAAGGGTACCACATGAGGGAGGATGTCTTCCCTGTAACGCACAGCATTGAGATTGCCTGCAATGACAAGCTCAGTCCGATGATGCTGTGACACACCCTCCCAGACCATGACGGACCCTCCACATCAAGTCCTGTACTCTTGAGCTGGATCGATGTAAACGCTCATTCCTTCAACGATAAAACGTAAATCAGACCATCATCCTGGTGAGATTTACCCACAACCTGTCAGTGAATAGCACTTTTTGCTAGTCCCGTCTGGTCCAGCGACGGTCGGTTGTGCCCATAGGCGACTTTGTTGCCAGTGATGTCTGGTGAAGACCTGCCTACCACAAGCCCTCATTCCAGCCTCTTCTCAGCCTATGCAGACAGTCTGAGCACTGGATGCGGGATTGTGCGTTCCTGTGTACTCGGGCAGTCGTGCCATCCTGTACCTGTCCCGCAGGTTGTGAAAATGTTCAGATGTACCGATCCTGTGCAGGTGTTGTTACACGTGGTCTGCCACTGCGAGGACGATCAGCTGTCCATCCTGTCTCCCTGTAGCACTGTCTTAAGCGTCTCGCAGTACAGACATTACAATTTATTGCCCTGGCCACAACTGCAGTCCTCATGCCTCCTTGCAGCATGCCTAAGGCACATTCATGCAGATGACCCTGGGCATCTGTGTTTTTCAGAGTCAGTAGAAAGGCCTCTTTAGTGTCCTAAGTTTTCATAACTGTGACCTTACTTGCCTCCGTCTGTAAGCTGTTAGTGTCTTAACGACTGTTCCACAGGTGCATGTTCATTAATTGTTTATTGAACAAGCATGGGAAACAGTGTTTAAACACTTTACAATGAAGATGTGTGAAGTTATTTGGATTTTTACAAATTATCTTTGAAAGACAGGGTCCTGAAAAAGGGCCACTTTTTTAAAATGCCATTAACTATTGTTTAAACAGTTTCACTCAATTCTAATTAACTTTGACACACCCCTCACTATTAACATTGGTTGCACTAATTACACCGTCTACATAACCTGGTTCATGCATTCATGACATTACCCTGAAGGCAGTGATGCCGAAACGTTGGTGATTTACCCAATAAGTTCATATATGGTGTGCAACTGTTTATTTGTATAGTTTGAGATCACTTTAGCATCAGTCAGCCAAATACGGATTCATTCAAAACATATGTCTTGTAGAATTTTCACAAACACACCTTATTCATAAGTGAAAACACATGTTTATAAACAATTTATAAAATATTTTTTTTATAAAAATAAAATAATCTTTGTACATGGTACAAAAACCTTCCCTCTCAAAACACAGTTCATTGTAAACTGGACAAAAATAAATAAAGTTAATCTAAATACCGGTCGCTTCATATTGCTGCCATCTACGTTCAAATGTGTAAAAAAAACACCAACCTGCTGAACAAATTAATGAAAATGCATTAAGAGACTAACTCTTCAGACTCAGACATAATGTAGATGGCATGGTACAACACTCTGCTGTACATGTCAAATGGAATTGAAAACGGACATTTATGTTGCTCAAAAAAAGTGAAATCAATAGTCTTGTTTTATTAACTTCCGCCTCGTCCTCTTGGTTACCATACCGGACGATTCTCCGGCCTTGTCAAGACTCCGTTTCACCCCAATGGCGGAAGGCGTCCGAACTGGAGTACTGGCTGTACAAAAACACAACCGACAACATACCTTTTACATTTCAACAAATAGCAAAGTAAATCCCACAGATTAAAACAAAGCGACAGGAAAATAATGTAGGGGTCACCTAACAATGCTCTTTAGGGCCTTGGGTGTGAGAAATGTGCTTTAATATTTGAAAAAATATATAATTACAGTGTCGAAATGTCCCCCTCATCATATACACGTACCAAGCTTTGTCTCAATGTCTTTGAGCTGCTTCTCCTGCTCATCCATCTCCTCTTCTTTCTGCACCATCTCAGGTGACTTCAGGTATTGCATGTGGCTGTCAAAGTCCTCCTTCACCTGTCTGCTCTTTTCCATGGCCAACCGGTACTGCTGGAGCAGGTCTGCAAACAGGGACAAAGGCATTTTTTTAAAATCCCTTTTTCGTGGTATCCAATTGGTAGTTACAGTCTTGTCTCATGGCTGCAACTACCGTACAGACTCGGGAAAGCCGAAGGTCGAGAGCCATGCGTCCTGCGAAACACAACCCAACCAAGCCGCACTGCTTCTTGACACAATGCCCGCTTAACCCGGAAGCCAGCCACACCAATGTGTCGGAGGAAACACTGTACACCTGGCGACCGTGTCAGCGTGCACTGCGTCCGGCCTGCCACAGGAGTCGCTAGTGCGCGATGGGACAAGGACATCCCTGCCGGTCAAACCTTCTAACCCGGATGACGCTGGGCCAATTGTGCACCGCCCCATGGGTCTCCTGGTCACGGCCCGCTGCGACAGAGCCTGGACTTGAACCTAGAATCTCTAGTGGCACAGCTAGCACTGCGATTCAGTGCCTTAGACCACTGTGCCACTCGGGAGCCCTATGTACATTTACACTATAAATAAATATATATATATGAAGGAATGATACTATGCTACAAAATGCACGCACACACACAGAAGTAAAATCCAGTCACTGACCAATCTGGCCCATAAAGGTGTGGTAGTCCTTGGGGAGGGGTGCACCGAACACCTGGCCACGCAGTCTCTCTATTGGAGGGGCTTTGTTCTGCAAGCCCCCAAACTTGCCGTTGCTGCGGATCCTCTCGCCCTGCCGGGTCAGGAGGGTGGGGCATGGCACCTTGCTCTGGACTACCTGGCCAAAACAAAAAACAAGACCCAATTCTCAAAACAGGAAAACACATCAAACACTGACTGGACTTTAGGACAGGTTTCTGTACCACCCATACAAAGACACTAGACCTGCTTCACAAATAGAGCACGATTCCCTATTTAGTACACTACTTTTCACCAGGGCCCAGGCCAAAAGTAGTGTACTAAATAGGGAATATGGTTGAAACGGAGAAGAACCTACTTAAATTTGTCCAACAAACTCATATTTTTGATATTCAGTTGCAAAACGTTTCGCAACCGTTTGCCGCGGTCTCCGTCTAAATGAATAAACCCCTGAATTTGTGCAATACAAACTAGTTTTCGTTGAAAACATTTTCTGTCCAGAAACATTTAACTATAGTGTGCACTAATGAATACACCCAAGATCTCCCAGGCAAAGGCTTTAAACTAGAACACTACTTGGCCAGGGTGTTACAGATGGCTTGGTTAAGGCAGCATGCCTGGCCTGACTCACCCCCTTCCTGTAGTGGTTAGCAGAGTCCAGGTCATCCGTCAAAATGGTGTCTCCAAGGAGGTTGCCGAACACTGCAGGGAAACAAGAGATTATTTAAAGGCTAGTTACATACGTATTCACCAAACTACTACCAGAGTATTACCTGAAACTGATCACTAAAGCTACTTTTACTGTTCGTGAAACATGTTCCATTATTTGGCTAAAGACATGTATGATATCATACAACTGCTTCTATAGAGGGTAAATAAACTCAGGTTCTTAAAAGGTTTTTATCTGGAGGCAACAAAAAAAAACTCACACCTGTTTAGGCGAGGTGCTGGCTAGTGGAATAGAACACTTAAAAAAAGAAATAAAAGTGGTCGAAACGTTGGTTATTAGGATATTCAATTATTGCATCTGAGCTCCTAGAGTGTGCGGCTCTCCTTTCCTTCTTTAAATGTTTTAACCATTTCAGTTGATGTCATGCCCCGACAAAAACCTCTTATAAGCGGAAGCCCGAGAGAAGCATAACATGTAAAGAAACATAAAACTGTTCCAAGAGCCCTCATTATGAAATCAGTCCCAAATCTGGAAATACAGAAATCGAAGAGGAAAAATAACAAAAGTTTAAACATGCATGATGACAATCCTTTAAATTACACAAACAGCATCATGATGTATAATCATTTTTATAGTGAACGGCTGGGGTCCAATTTCAGCTCCAGTAGCAGAGCCCCCCCAGGGATGGATGCCATAACTGGCCTGTGAGGTAAGAGCCTGGGGTTCTGTCTGGAACCGTTTAGCCCCCAAACGCAGGCGGGCAAGAGAGAGCGAAGGGCCAAGGGAGGAACTACCCTAACAACCACAAGCACACAGCTCAGAGGAGGAGTGCTGATCTAGGATCAGGCGCCTGCTCTTCATATCATCTTATTCATTATGATTGAAAAGGCTAAACTGATCCTAGATCACAAGTCTGAGACACTTGATAAACACAGAGACCAGGAAGGAAGACAGAAAAGCTTCTGGAACTGCACAGAAACAGAAACCACTCATGCTTAGGCACAACTAGACAATAACATTAAGGAGGGGGGGTTACATATTGGGGAATATTTGATCCAAAGAGAAATTCTGAAGAAGAAGACTGACTCACCTATCTGGCAGTTCTCTGCATTCTCTGGGAAAATGAGGAGGTCTCGGGCAAACACAGGGTTCCCAATGGGTCGAAAGCTGTTCTGACCGTTCCTTATATGGGGCAAGGGTCTGGAAAAGAAACAAGTACAGCTCACTAAAGCATAAACACCTTTGAGCTCTGTTTCATTGTTCTCAAAGAACCTCACATGAAACAGGTCCCATACTAAAAACTGTAGGAGGCCAACTACTAGAAAGGAAGGAACAATTGCATGCTGTTTAGAGAGTAAAGGTGTGCGTGCGTGTGTTCACCTGCTGCTGTTGTTCCTCCAGAACACCGTGTCCAGGGGCATGACCTGCTGCTTCCCCTGGGTGTCGTCATAGATCTTCCGTGCCGCCGCCGTTGTCATGGTGACCACACAGTCAATGTCCCCCAAGAGGTGCCAGGAGATGACCGTGGCCACGTCGTCGTCCTCCACCAGCGCCAGGTGGCCAATCTGCATCAGAGACAGTGGGTGAGATTCTGAGGAACTCACCACATACCGTCCTTCACCAATTAACCACTTCGGCCTGAAGCATAAGAAAGCTGCAGAGACAGGGTCCGGCTCCCAAATGGCACATGATAGGGAATAGGGTGCCATTTGGGAGCCAGACAGCGTAAAATGTGTTTTGTCGGCTTTACTTTTCCCAGGACGTCATGGTTGCCCCTGAAGGGATCGGGCATGGCGCAGACTCTCCGCGTCTGGAGTTTCATCTTCTCCGTGTCAGCCGTCTTCTGCCCGATGACTTCGTTGATCGCTGGGATCTGTAGAAACAGCGAATGGAGCCGTCAAACGTTTCAACTTCAGAGTGCACGCATCATGCATAGCACAATGACAGTCTTGTGGAGGGGGGGGGGGGGTCGAGTATCTGTGGTATTTGTAAGTGGGAGAACGTGGGTATAATCCAATACTCACGGACGACAGTTGTGCTACAGCCATGCCATTCTTCCCGAGCTCGGATTTCAAGTGACTCTCCTTGTTGGTGGCGTTGCGCACCTGATCTGAAGCAAGACAAATGTTTAAAACATTGACAGTTTGGCTACCAAACTGGCAGTTTCCATCCCTTCCTGCAGCTCAGTTGACATAATTAAGCAATAAGGCAGTGCTATATCATGAATAGTCACAGGTAAATGTCGTCGTTTGGCCCCAGACAGTTAGAAACATATTCAAATAAAAATGAATTCCATAATTTCATTAAAACATTATTTTGAAAAGTCAATTCATACAATTTCATTCTTCCACCAGAAAATATAATCCGGACAAAAATCTGGTTGTTAGTTCTTTTGGTCAGACGCGCCCCAGACCTTCATTATTTTTGGATAGTTGCTATGCAAAAGGTCTGGTCGTCTGCTCTAAAACAAAATGGTTGCTACGCAGGTTGGACAACGTTCTTGTCACTTGCTAGCTAGCCAGCCAGCCAACTTCAGCTATCTTAGTCACGTCAAACATTGAACCTGGACTGATAGTTCACTAGCTGCATTTTCATTTTTTCCCTACTGGCATTTACTTGGATATGTCCATGATTATAAAACTGGCTATAGCGTCGGGCTGAACGGCATTTACCTGTGACTGTATTCACGATACAGCACTGCCTCGTGTGCCTTTTTATTTTATTTGCATACAGCGCGGCTTAGAACTGCTCGTTCAATCAGGATCCAAACAACCAGTTTTGTAACACATTTGAAATGCAACACCTACTACTGAGCTCAGTGATGAGTTGCCTGTTGGTGTCAAACAGACTCCTGTAGATGTCAACGGTCTGTTTGAGCTGGTCTTTCTTCTTGGTCAGTTCAGACATCTGCTTCCTGTTCTCCACATCTAGTAATAGACAGGAAGACAGTCAGGATCACCTGACACACTGGTCCAGGAGCCAAGAGACTGGCCTTTAAAGGGACATTACACTTTCAAATCTAAACTTCCCTTACATTTTCCAATCTCAAAAGTAGTCTAATGTTAGGATGAATCCACATTCCTAGGCATAAGTTGTGTCGAGTCAGCTGTATGCCTCCATCCAACACGAATGGAAAAGACAAGCATCAAATACATTCAGGAATTGAGACAGTGCTCATCTTTTCCATTAATTTGTGATTGAGACACGTAGCTGGTTTGCCAAAACAGATGGCCTAGAATGTGGACATTTCTTAACAGTCTACTTTTGAGGTCGGAATTATTATTACGAGTGAAATGTCCCTTTAAGATGGCTGGACACTCATGATCACAGTGTGTCAACCACTTTTAGATGGGAGGCAAAAAAAATTGCTATTAAAATGACAAACTGATATTGACGTGATGTCACAATTTAAAAATGAAAACGTATGACCTAACCGTTGTAGAAGCGGAAGGGAAGCTCAAATGCTGCCAGGGGATTTTTGGGGCCAAACCCTGGGACGGAAGGTCTGAAGAGCAAGACATACTCATTCCCATCCTGACCAGGACTGTTCTCCATGATGGACAGATTCTAGAAGGGGAAGAGAGAGCGAGAGAGGTTAAAATATTGTGCGTTTTCAAAAAAATATAAATAAAATATCTATATGCAATGCAAACTTATGGTTAGCACACAAAGATGTTCTACAAATGCACCACCACTCACGGTGATTTGGGCCTCTCCATTAGCCAGGCTAAACTGCAGGCTCTTGGCTTTGCCCTCAAAGAGAGGCAGGTTTTTGTCACTGGAGCCTTTGGAGCTCTTAATGGTCACCACCACCTTCCCACTCAGCTCCAGCCCCGCTGAGTTATTATACATATCCTGGAGGGAAGCAACACAAACCATCAGCCACAGAAATATCATCACTAGAATGGGAATCCCTAGTTTAGTTTATTAATTCGACCATTAAAAAAAAAAGCACACAAAGCTTAAAAGCCATACATGCACATTAATAAAATCATTGAGGATAACTATTCAAGTCAACGATGTCAAATTGCCATGGTCAGAGGTTCTATTTCCTTTCTAGTGATTCTATTTACAGTGCCTTCGGGGAAGTATCAGACCCCTTGACTTTATCCACATTTTATGTTACAGCTTTATTCTAAAATTGATTAAATATATACATATCACATTTCCATAAGCATTCATACCCTTTACTCAGTATTTTGTTGAAGGACCTTTGGCAGCGATTACAGCCTTGAGTGTTCTTGGGTATGACGCTACAAGCTTGACATCTGTATTTGGGGCATTTCACCCATTCTTCTCTGCAGACCCTCTCAAGCTCGGTCAGATTGGATGCAGAGCGTTGCTGCACAGCTATTTTCAGGTCACTCCAGAGATGTTTGATCGGGTTCAAGTCCAGACTCTGGCTGGGCCACTCAAGGACATTCAGAGACTTGTCCTGAAGCCCCTCCTGCGTTGCGTTGTCTTGGCTGTGCTTAGGGTCGTTGTCCTGTTGGAAGGTGAACCTTCACCCCAGTCTGAGGTCCTGAGAGCTCTGGAGCAGGTATTCATCAAGGATATCAATGTACTTTGCTCCGTTTCTTTGCCTCAATCCTGACTAGTCTTCCAGTTCCTGCCACTGAAAAACATCCCCACAGCATGATGCTGCCACCACCATGCTTCACTGTAGGAATGGTGCCAGGTTTCCTACAGACATTACGCTTGGCATTCAGGCCAAAGAGTTCAATCTTGGTTTCATCAGACCAGAAAATCTTGTTTCTCATGGTCTGAGAGTCTTTAGGGGCCTTTTGCCAAACTCCAAGCGGGCCGTCATGTGCCTTTTACTGAGGAGTGGCTTCAGTCTGGCCACTACCATAAAGGCCTGATTGCAGCACTCCACCACTCTACCAGAGATGGTTGTCCTTCTGGAAGGTTCTCCCATCTCCACAGAGGAACTCTGACAGAGTTATCATTGGGTTCTTGGTCACCGCCCTGACCAAGATCCTTTCCCCCAATTGTTCAGTTTGGCCGGGCGGCCAGCTCTAGGAAGAGTCTTGGGGGTTCCAAACTTCATCCAGTTAAGAATGGAAGCCACTGTGTTCTTGGGGACCTTCAATGCTGCAGAAATGTTGGGTACCTTTCCCCAGATCTGTGCCTTGACACAATCCTGTCTTGGAGCTCTAGGGACAATTCCTCCGACCTCATGGCTTGGTTTTTGCTCTGACATGCACTGTCAACTGTGGGACGCTCTATAGACAGGTGTGTTCCTTTCCAAATCATGTCCAATCAATTGAATTTACCACAGGTGGACTCCAACCAAGCTGTAGAAACATCTCAAGGATGATCAATGGAAACATGATGCACCTGAGCTCAACTGAGTGTCATAGCAAAGGGTCTGAATATTTATGTAAATAAGGTATTTCAGTTCTTTATTTTTAATACATTTGTAAAACAAATTGTCATTATGGGCTATTGTGTGTAGATTGCTGAGGATAAAAAAACAAAACAAAAAAAAACATTTTAGAACAAGGCTGTGACGTACCAAAATGTGGAAAAAGTCGAGGGGTCTGAATACTTTCCGAAGGCACTGTATATGGTCTCAGTTAGGCTTGGTCACCAAAAATGATAGAACATATTTGAACCATTTATAGACTGCAACCATGCTTTGTTTTGCTCTATTGCTTAGTCAAGTTGGCTTTTTTCCCTTCACTAATCCTATGTTTAGTGATTCATGACTGTCGCTGGCCAGAGGATCTAATCATCTCACCATTAATTTCAGAGACATGTCCTCCACCAGAGTCCGACTGTCAAGGACGTTGTTGTTAACCACCACTGGGGTTGGTGGCTGCAGTTCTGGGGCCAATTTGACAGGATCGTTGGGTACAACATTTATGACATACTAGGCGAGGGCAGGAAAGAGAGAGACGTGATTATCATAGTTCTACAAGTAGCCCAAAATCATGACCCACGGGGCCTTTGGACATACAGACCTATGGACATACAGCCACTGGACATGAAAGACATTTCTTCTACATAAGATTAACAAGAGACCAATTTGGAGAGCAGAGACCATATCCACGTGTACATGTTTCACTCAAAACCAGTTGGGGGTGTCTGGAAATAGGTTGTCTGTGAGGAGTGGGTTTATGGCTCTAAGCCATCTGGTTGAAGTTGAACTCACCTGGTGACTCCACAGCCCTTTAGTCTTGTCAACACACAGCACAAACTGGATGGTGTACTTCCCGACATGGTCTGGGATGACTTTGTCTCTGTTAGATGAAAATGAATCATTTTACATAAACATCACAGGACTACCTTTGTGTTGAATAAAGGTTAATAAAAAATAAAATAATCTTTGTGTTGATACACCATGAAGTGGCCATCACCTCTGACCAGAATATCAGTTACCATTATATGTTCATTTCCCAATAATTCAATGTTTAAATTGCCACCCATCAGGTGATTTCTAAATACACTGCGGCCACCCGCTGCTTTGCGATTTGTATTTGTGGTGTCTCTCTAAAGCCATTTTAGTCAGGAGAGGAAATATCTATCCTAGTACTACAAGTCCCCAGCATAAGCTGGGTACGAATATAAAACTATTGGTTACCTGAAGTGAAAACTGTCCGCCTTTTCGTCTTCCATGGGTTTGCTGCATTTCAGTTGGGCAGCCTTTAAAAAAGCATGTACACAATGAGTATTCTTTATTGCCATCCCTTTTTATGTATGTATGTATGTATGTATGTACACACACGTTCAAAAGTTTGGGGTCACTTAGAAATGTCCTTGTTTTTATGTCCATTAACATCAAATTGATCGGAAATACTCGTAGACATTGTTAATGTTCTAAATGACTATTGTAGCTGGAAACGGCAGAGTTTTTATGGATTATCTACATAGGCGTACAGAGGCCCATTATCAGCAACCATCTCTCCGGTGTTCCATCACGTTGTGTTAGCTAATCCAAGTTGATCATTTTAAGAAGGCTAATTGATCATTAGAAAACCAATTATGTTAGCACAGCTGAAAACTGTTGTTCTGATTAAAGAAGCAATAAAACTGGCTTTCGTTAGACTAGTTGAGTGTCTGGAGCATCAGCATTTGTTGGTTCGATTACAGGCTCAAAATGGACAAAGAGACTTTTCTTCTGAAACTCAGTCTATTCTTGTTCTGAGAAATTGCCAAGAAACTGAAGATCTCATACAACCCTGTGTACTACTCCCTTCACAGAACAGCACAAACTGGCTCTATGGAGAGAGCGGGAGGCCCCGGTGCACAACTGAGCAAGAGGACAAGTACATTAGAGTGTCTAGTTTGAGACACAGATGCCTCACAAGTCCTCAACTGACAGCTTCATTAAATAGTAGCTGAAAAACAGCAGTCTCAACGTCAACAGTGAAGAGGTGACTCCGGGACGCTGGCCTTCGAGGCAGAGTCGCAAAGAAAAAGCCATATCTCAGAGTGGCCAATAAAAATAAAAGATTAAGATGGGCAAAAGAACGCAGACACTGGACAGAGGAACTCTGCCTAGAAGGCCAGCATCCCGTAGTCGCCTCTTCACTGTTGACGTTGAGACTGGTGTTTTGCACGATATAGGCAATAGGGTGCCATTTGCGATGCACCCTGGGTGTCCCGTAACTCACCCCTGAGGGGGGCCGTGACGTCCCTGATGGCTCTCCCTTCCACAACAGCATGGACATGTTGGCAGGGTTGAGGTTCTTGATGGTGCTGCCCTCCTCCGACACCACAGACACTGAAAACACTGGACCCACACAAAGACCACCATGACAGGTCAGCTGACACAGAAGCCGCAGACACACAGGCGGCGCGGCAGACACACAGGCGGCGCGGAAGACACACAGGCGGCGCGGAAGACACACAGGCGGCGCGGCAGACACACAGGCGGCGCGGCAGACACACAGGCGGCGCGGCACACAGAGGTACAGACCTGTGAGGGTGCCTCCAGCAGGAAACACTGAGTTTGTGTTGTACTCCACCACCAGTTTGACAGGTTTGTTAGGATCGGGGATAATGGTAAGCTTTACGGATGGACCGTGGATGGGCTTCTTGTTGAAGGACCCTCTGAACTCCAGCGCATACTCCCCCCTGGGAGACCAACAGGAGTTGAACACGGCCCTCCAATAATATATGGTTGCAGGGTTATTATGACAAGTGGTTAGGAACTTACTTTGGACCGCTCACATGGTCCACTACGAAACTGGCTTTTCCGTCTTTGTCTAATGGTTGTGAATTAACGGATGACTTCACCTGAAAAACAAAAGACTTCATCACAATTTCTTATCAAGAAGATTACCTTACCCAATAGAGGTCAATATCCCCAACGCTATAGAATCCCCATGTCCCCCTTTACATCAGTTGAGGGGAGAGTGGCTGACCTTTAGAGCTGGAGTAGAAGTCTTCAGTGCCACCACAACCCTCTGGTCAGGTGAGGGGTTCCCCCACTCGTCAAACAGCTGGAGGAGGAAGGGCGTCTGGATGCCCTGCTCATTCAGTACCTGCAGGGGCTGAGTTAAAGACGCAACACACGGACTACAGTTACAGTTAGGGAGAGAGGACTGCCATGACCAATATGTACCAAAACTCAGTGGTTGCTTCACAAAATGGCAACACTGACGCAGTCAAGAGTGTCTTGGCCCTTAACTTAATGCCCACCTCTTGTGGTCCGTCCACTAGTTTGAGCTGTGCAGGGACCCCAGCCGTCAATTTAATTGTCACATGCTCCGCAAATTCCCTCCAGGTGAAGTTCAGCTCTCTGATGCCTGGGAACCCGGGGTTGAACCGCACCCCCATCACTAACATGGAGTGGGTGCTCTCCTGGTTACAACACAATGGCGTAATGGACATTTCGTTTCATGTCGTTTTTCCAAATCAGACTGTAGCTTTAAGGACAATATGGGATGTTTTGACACCAATTATACTTTCAGCAAAAATTATCTCAATGGATAATAACATTACAAAATCACTTGGATATAATCAATGTACCTGCCAGGTAAAAACCAGAGAAGCTTTGTCGAGACCCTCGGCGTCCACGGCGAGAGAGTCCACACAGGTCGCGGTCAGCATCTGAGTTTTATTACCATACTGGTCTGTAAGCTGTAAGACTGGGAAAGGGGACTACCGGTTTCTCATTTGGAAGGTAATCAAGAAGAAGTGTTTAAATGTGAATTAGATGTCAAGAGTCAACTGTTGATGGCTCCAGACTCACAGATCTTTCCTGATAGGACCTCTCCCATCCTCACGGTCGACTCGCTCAGGGTGGCCTTCATGTGTTTCGGCTCGTCGGGGCGGGGCCTAAAACCAACACATAGCCAATCAAAAACAGGTCCACCCCGCTGATGTGATAAGCGCAATCAGAATTCATTATGTTGATCTTCTACAAGCAAATTAACATAATTTGTCTACTTTGTATCTTTTCACCACGAGGCAAAATCTTTGCCTCACCAAAAACAAATGTTGCTTGAGTGCAAGATCTTTCTACCCATGTTTGAGCAGAGGACTTACACTATAGTGAAGGATGTGTCGACAGACACCAGCTCCTCCATGTAGGAGACCTGGTAGAAGTGCTCCTCCTTCACCAGCGACGGGACCGGCACGTTGGGCAGCTTCCCCTGGGCCAGCTCCTCCACACTCACGTCAGCCGTCCAGTTCACCTGACACAGTCACAACACACAAACAGGGAAGTCTCAGACAACAGGCTGTTAGAAGCATCAATACTGATCTAATATCCATGTCAACTCTAATGAAAGACTCCTGGGTCCGTATTCATAAAGCGTCTCAGAGGAGGAATGCTGATCTAGAATCAGATGCCCCCTCATTCATATGCTCTAGTCGGCTGTACCTCCATCAAAACGCCAGTATTTGTCCTTCATATTTGTTCTCCGTCTTTTGAAACAGTGAAACAATGTTTTCAGCACTTATTTCCATGACTGATCAGAATGTGTTTTCTTATGGCCCTCGGTTGTCCCTCTGCAGCAGACATATGGTGAGTAATATGTTTGGAACATCGAATTGCAATACATAAATCGTATCTGCACCTAAGTATCGTGATAATACCGTATCTTGAGGTCCCTGGCCATCCCCAGCCCTAATTCATACACGGCCAGGGTGGTGTCATCATTACCTTGATCCTCCGGGCCATCTCCTCAGACAGAGGGACCACCCTGCCTCTCTCGTCATACAGTCTATAATGGAGGTTCTCCAGGAGGTCCCCTGCCGTCCAGTCTATCTTTTCCTTGTCCCTAAGCACCATGGAGTCCACCAGGCTGTCCTCGTCCTCCTGACTGTACACCTCGAGACGTGACACACGGGTGCTGGGGACAACCCTCAGATCCCTCTGGACTGGAGCTACACTCTTCTGACTCTGATGGGTAAAAAGGGATGAATGAACATGTATCATTTCACTTGACAAAATGTATTCGTGTTATGTTTTTACACTGAAAATATTTTAAAAAGCCCCAAATAATATTGGACTGAAAAACAAAACCTTATGACGCAGTGAAAAAAATGGCAGTGTGCAGGAGTTTCTTTTTTCTATCATTGAGCTCCATGGAGGGGGTGAAATAAGTTGAAAGGAGACGTTAAGAAGTTTGAGGTGAAACAAAGGGGAGGTCTTTATAGATGACAAACGATTACTTACGGGAATATCAAATGTAGCTTTAACCGTCTGGTCTCCCGCAATGTTTTTGAAGGTGATTGGTTTTAGCACCAGGGTCCCGGCTCCTGTGTTACTGCAGTCTACAGCCACCATGGAGGACGAACCAGGGATCCCCTGCAACTGAGACACCACAGAAAGATACATACCGCACAAATACATTTTATTATTGTCAAGCCAACACGTTGACTTCCAGGACTCAAATAACTTTTTTTTAAAAACCACATTAATTCTATTGGACAACAGTCTCTTTATGTATCTAGAAAGGAAGAGTTACTCCAGAAGGCAGAGGTTGTCTATGTAAGGACATTTAAAAAATTAAAAAATAAAAAATAAAAATCAGGCCCAGTGGGCACTGCTGACAAACAGTGAAATATTGTCAAGCAACTGATTGATTTCCAGGACTGAAATATACAGAGTATAGAAAGCATTAGGAACACGTGCTCTTTCCATAAGTGACCAGGAGAAAGCTATGATACCTTATTGAGGTCACCTGTTAAATGCACTTCAAACCAGTGTAGCTGAAGGGGAGGAAACAGGTTACAGAAGGATTTTTAAGCCTTGAGACATGGATGGTGTATACAATGCCTTCAGAAAGTAATCAGACCCATTGACTTTTCCCACATTTTGTTAGGTTACAGCCTTATTCTAACATTGAATAGTTCCCCCCCCCCGTTCAATATACACACACACACACAATACCCTATAATGACAAAGCAAAAACAGGGTTTTAGACATTTTTTAGACACATCAAGTCCGGGCCACTCAAGGACATTCCGAGACTTGTCTCGAAGCCACTCCTCTGTTGTCCTGGCTGTCTGCTTAGCATCATTGTCCTGTTGGAAGGTGAACCTTCACCCCAGTCAGAGGTCCTGAGTGCTCTGGAGTAGGTTTTCATCAAGGATCTATGTACTTTGCGCCGTTCATCTTTACCTCAAACCTGACTAGTCACCCAGTCCCTGCCGGTGAAAAAAATCCCTACAGCATGTTGCCGCCATCAGCATGCTTCACCATAGGGATGGTGCCAGGTTTCCTCCAGACGTGACACTTGGCATTCAGGCCAAAGAGATCAATCTTGGTTTTATCAGACCAGAGAATCTTGTTTCTCATGGTCTGAGTCCTTTAGGTGCCTTTTGGCAAACTCCAAGGGGGCTGTCATGTGCCTTTTACAGAAGAGTGGCTTCAGTCTGGCCACTACCATAAAGGCCTGATTGGTGGAGTGCTGCAGAGATGGTTGTTCTTCTGGAAGGTCCTCCCATCTCCACAGAGGAACTCTGGAGCTCTGTCAGAGTGATCATCGGTCTCTTGGTCACCCCGACCAAGGCCCTTCTCCCCTGTTTGCACAGTTTGGCTGGGCGGCCAGCTCTAGGAACAGTCTTGGTGGTTCCAAACTTCTTCCAGTTAAGAACGATGGAGGCCACTGTGTTCTTGGGGACCTTCAATGCTGCAGACATTTTTTGGTACCCTTCCCCAGATTTGTGCCTCGACACAATCTCAATTCTTTTGACATCATGGCTTGGTTTTTGCTCTGACATGCACTGTCAACTGTGGGACCTTATATAGACAGGTGTGTGATTTCCAAATAATGTCCAATCAATTGAATTTACCACAGGTGGACTACAATCAAGTTGTAGAAACATTAAGGATGATCAATGGAAAGAGGATGCACCTGAGCTCAATTTCATATCAAAGGGTTTGAACATTTCTAAAAACCTGTTTTCACTTTGTCATTATGGGGTATTGTGTGTATCTTGATGAGGGGGAAAAAATACTATTTAATCCATTTTAAAGACTAAGGTAACAAAATGTGGGAAAAATGTCAAGGGGGCGGAATACTTTCCGGATGCACTGTATATAAAAACGCATTCCTTTCCTGCTATTGGGCAACAGTCGCTTTATGCACTCATCTGGAAGGGAAGAGTGGCTCCAGAAATCTGAGATTGTCTATGGAGGACATTCTATCAGGCCCAGTGGGCACTGTTGGCAAACATTGAACTCCTCTTTATCTTAGTGACAAAGGAAAGGGATGGAGACATGTGGACTAATGGCTCCACCAGGGTAACACAGCAGCCTCAACTTCAAAGGCTGATACAGCAGTTAAAGCCTTTCCTGAAGGAGGAGACTAATTCCTACACTAAACTGAGCATGATTTAATCTCCAGAACAGCAATGTGTTACCAAATTGAAACAATTTCACAAAAGTATTCCCGTAGTTGAGATCTGCCTCCTAAAGCCCCCTCACTTGGGAGAAAATGTTCAGATTTCCCATCAGAAGCCCACAAGTCAGATATCATTCATGGATTCTATCCTACTGGTAGATATTCTGGCAAAGAGCTGGATCGTATTCGCAAGGAACGCAAAGATTAAATAGGGGAGGGACTACTTTGTCCAGTAAGAAACACTTGTTTTCTATTGCAAAACATTTTGCTATGGTATGCACTAATGAATACAACTCTGGTAACCTGCTGTATGGAGTGTGGCCCTAAATTGCACATACTCTCTGGGACAGTGACACACCCTCTTACTCAACCCTGAAGGGTTGAAATAGTGCTCTGGCAGAGGGACAAGCCCGCCCCTCCCTTTATATTAGTTTGTTTCCTGGAGAGGGAATGGCTGTTCTACTGGAGCCAGTGTTTTTCATTAGCCAACTGCTGAGAAACTTGGAGGCAGAACTAGTACACACAGCTCCCGCAGGCTGCAAGTCCGACAACATTCTCAGGGTGCTTGGTTTGGCCTTACGAGAACTTGATGCTACTTGGTGCCTTTGAAGACATCAAAATGCCTATTGTACTTCACTATTAAGAAGTGGACTTCAGTAAAAACATGCAGATGTATGAGCATGGAACACCAAACACTAGATGGAACTTAAGATTTCAGAAAAATATTAACTGAACTGGAAGAAGCCATAGACATGCCAAGTTAGTGATGGGGATAGAAATTGCAGTGGTGTAATTCCTCTGCTTTTGACTTGAGTATTCATACCTCCAGAGTCAGGGTCTAGTCTGATTTTACCTGGCAGCTGATGATAAGTTTGGGGTGAGCTGTGACGTTTCCTGCTTCATCATGGACCTCCACATCAAAGCTAACCGAAGTTCCATTCTCCACAGTGATTGGATCCTCTTGTTTCACTTTGAGTGAATCTGGGTTACCTGTAAAACACACACATTCAGCTGACACACTACTATGGAATGTCCTTTACATGTACACTGAACACAGTGAGCTCCAAAAGTATTGGGACAGTGACATGTTTTGTTGTTTTGGCTCTGTACTCCAGCACTTTGGATTTGAAATGATACAATGGAGGTTACTACGTGGAATTAAAGTGCAGACAGTCAGCTTTAATTTGAGGGCATTTTCACCAATTGCAGCACCTCTTGTATTTAGCCCCCCCCCAAAAGTATTGGGACAAATTCACTTGTGTATTAAAGTAGTTAAAAGTTTAGTAGTTGGTCCCATATTCCAAGCACGCAATGACTACATCAAGCTTGTGACTCTACAAATTTGTTGGATGTATTTGCAGTTTTGTTTTGAGTCTGTTTCAGATTATTTTGTACCTAATAGAAATTAATGGTAAATAATGTATTGCCATTTTGGAGTCACCTTTATTGTAAATGAGAATAGAATACGTTTCTAAAGACTTCTACATTAATGTGGATGTCACCATGATTATGGAGAAAGTTAGACACACAAATAAAGAAACGTCCTTTTTTCCAGGACCCTGTCTTTCAAAGATAATTCGTAAAAATCCAAATAACTTTAAACACGGTTTAAACACCGTTTCCCATGCTTGTTCAATGAACCATAAACAATTAATGAACATGCACCTGTGGAACGGTCGTTAAGACACTAACAGCTTACAGGCGGTAGGCAAGTAAGGTCACAGTTATGAAAACTTAGGACACTAAAGAGGCCTTTCTACTGACTCTGAAAAACACAAAGAAAGATGCCCAGGGTCCTTGCTCATCTGCGTGAATGTGCCTTAGGCATGCTGCAAGGAGGCATGAGGACTGCAGATGTGGCCAGGGCAATAAATTGCAATGTCCGTACTGCGAGACGCCTAAGACAGCGCTACAGGGAGACAGGATGGACAGCTGATCGTCCTCGCAGTGGCAGACCACGTGTAACAACACCTGCACAGGATCGGTACATCTGAACATCACACCTGCGGGACAGGTACAGGATGGCCAAAACTGCCTGAGTTACACCAGGAACGCACAATCACTCCATCAGTGCTCAGACTGTCCGCAATAGGCTGAGAGGCTGGACTGAGAGCTTGTAGGCCTGTTGTAAGGCAGGTACTCACCAGACATCACTGGCAACTACGTTGCCTATGGGCATAAACCCATGGTCGCTGGACCAGACAGGACTGGCAAAAAGTGCTCTTCACTGACGAGTTGCGGTTTTGTCTCACCCAGGGGTGATGGTCGGATTCGCGTTTATCGTCGAAGGAATGAGCGTTACACCGAGGCCTGCACTCTGGAGCGGGATCGTCGGACTGAGCTTGTTGTCATTGCAGGCAATCTCAACGCTGTGCGTTACAGGGAAGACATCCTCCTCCCTCATGTGGTACCCTTCATGCAGGCTCATCCTGACATGACCCTCCAGCATGACAATGCCACCAGCCATACTGCTCGTTCTGTGCATGATTTCCTGCAAGACAGGAATGTCAGTGTTCTGCCATTGCCAGCGAAGAGCCCCGATCTCAATCCCATTGAGCACGTCTGGGACCTGTTGCATCGGAGGGTGAGGGCTAGGGCCTTTCCCCCCAGAAATGTCTGGGAACTTGCAGGTGCCTTCTTGGAAGAGTGGGGTAACATCTCGCAGGCAAATCTGGTGCAGTCCATGAGGAGGAGATGGACTGCAGTACTTAATGCAGCTGGTGGTCACACCAGATACTGACTGTCACTTTTGATTTTGACCCCCCCCCCCTTTGTTCAGGGACACATTCAATTTCTGTTAGTCACATGTCTGTGGAATTTGTTCAGTTTATGTCTCAGTTGTTGAATGTTCATACAAACATTTACACATGTTAAGTGTGATGAAAATAAATGCAGTTGACAGTGAGGATGTTTCTTTTTTTGCTGAGTTTATATCATACCCTCAAGACATGCTAACCTCTCACCATTACAGTAACAGGGGAGGGTATGATATGTCTAACTTCCTCACTCATACCCTCAGATTAAAGATGACAGTCTGCACTTTAACCTCAGTCATTGTATCATTTTAAAAGTGCTGGAGTAGAGCCAAAACAACCAAAAATGTGTCACTGTCCAAATCCATTTGGAGGTGAATGTATATACAGTGCTGCTTGTAAAACAGTTTAGACTACATATATGTTTTAAGACCTAAAGGGTGGTTGATGTTAACTCAAAATGACACAATGACAAGGTTCCAGTTTAACAAAGTTTACTATACTATATGAACACACTACAAGTAGCCATTACACTCAAGGCCAGGTCCATCAACGAACTCTTCATGCGCACTCTTGACTGAGTGATAGCCCCGTAATAACAGGAATATAGGGATACTTAAAACATGAACTTAACAATCTCCCCCTTTTCTTTAAAGACAAATAAAACATCAACAACATAATTAAATGTCCAAATATTATTCAAGATCCCCATTACAAATGGGTTGTGTGACAGTTCTTATTTGTATTACTCAAGCTGCCACTTTCCATTACTGAGAGCCTGTAGGAGCGAGAGCCTGTAGGAGCACAAGACCGGATGCTCCTTTTTTTAGTCAGACAGTCAGCAAGCTGTTCCTTTGTGGTCTACCACAGAATCCGCTGGATTCTCTGTGCTTGAATAAGTTCCTTGATGCTGAGTCTTTTCTCTGTGACAGACTTGGTTGACTTCACAGCATCAACTAATAAGTAGTTGTCAGTGACACAAACTACAGGTAGAAAGTGCTGTTTTGTCTCACCAGTGGTAAGCTCTGAGAACAGAGTTGCAAGAAAGATAGCATTGTCAACTCCATCCCCAAGACCAAGGGTTTCTCCAGCAAGTCCGCTTCGGGACAACCCTTGTGATCCTTTTTTGACTGCCAACAGATAGGTGATAATCTTCCTCCTTCACCCATTAACACGATTAGATGTCAACCTTGTGTGCCTCCATCTGTAAGGTTCCCTAGCGAAGCGTCTCTGAAGACAACTAGTTTCAAAGAGTCATCTTATCCAACATGCTGAAACTTTAAAATCACTTGTTGTGATTTCAGATTATGAACAATTTTGTTTGCGTCATGAGTGGTTTGTACAGTGGCGTGTTTTGTGTTAGATGCCAAGTTGCAAACATCAAGTCTACTCTGTCTATCAACCCATAAAATTTGTCCCATCTTTGACCTCAATTTATCAGCTTCAATTCCACAGAGGGGAATTCCTTTGTACGGCTCTTGAAGAATCCATGTGGATGGGTTGAAGATTCTTGATATAGCTCTCCTGTTGCATCAGTATTTTGCCATCAACTGTAATAAACTCTATGCCAACATAACAAAAATGTATGATCATGCTCCTCACGGCCAACCTAGAAAACAGCTTTGAGGTGTGGAATCACAGTTGTAGCAAAGGTCTCTGAGCCACCCCAGATAAAGTAATCAACATGACAGGCAAATACTCCAGTCACATTGCAGTCTTGATCAAGCCAATAGAAGACTGCAGGATCCACTTGTGACATTTTTCCACCTGTATTCAGCATTGTTGCCTTGACTTTGTTGTACCAGTAGAGTGATCCATCTGCCAGTCCATACACACACTTTTTTAGTTTCCACAGTGTTCCTTCGCTTTTAGCTTCAGGCGGAGGTCGGATGTGAATGTCCCTTGACAGATCTGTTCCCTGCAAAAATCCAGATTTGATGTCTATGGAATTAAGTTTCCATTTTTTCTGGCAGATCACTGACATCAGCAATCTGAGTGACTCTGAGGCGCATGTTGGTGAGTCTTTTGGGAGTTCTTTAGCAGCCAGCTCCTCAAAACCTCTAGCCACTAGACGTGCTTTAGGCACTATTCCAGTTAAGGATTCTTTAAGGGTACACACCCACCTTGTTGAGACGCATTTTTGGCCAATGTCTTTGACTTCCTCAAACACTCCATTTTTCCTCCAATTACTGAGCTCATCTAGCTTAGCTGAGTCAAATGACACGTCCTTTGTTTCAAGTACATCATCATTTTGAATGTCATTCTGTTTTTCTCGATTTTCCATTGATTCAATTCTGATATTATCTACAAGTGACAGGTCAGCTGACCCTGTTGTACCAGAAAGTGTAGCTGGTTCAGAGTACTGCAAGTTGTACCAGTTCTTGTGTTTTACTTTTCCTGCTCGTCCAATGACGGTTGCTGTATGTGGAATACCACTTTCTCTGTCCATGTATTTAACAGTTTGTCCTGTTTTCAAATTGGAACAACCATGTTCTCTTAACACATATGGCTGTTGTTGAATGTTTTCCTCATTTGAACGCTCAATAGTATTACCTGTGGCATGGTTAAAGGTCTCTGCTCCATTTCCTGTGTCAGTTTCAGTGTCCATATCATTGATGTGACATCTGGTAGGTTTGTGTCTGTTACTGTGTCCTTTTTGTCATTTTCATTAGGAGACAGAGGGGCTGTAGCTGAGAATCAATCTTGTTGATCATTTACTTTCCGCAATCTTGAGTGATGCACCCTGACAATCATGCCTCACAAATATCACCACACCATCTTGACCAATGACTACTCCCGGTCCTTTCCATCCTTGACAGTCAACTCGTTTGTAGTACACTTTGTTTCCAGTTTTGTACTTCTCTCATCATTATTCCCTGAACTGCTGAGTAACTTCTGAAGTCTGTCAACTGTATCATGTCCAAACTGTTTGTAAAGCTTTGCAATACTTTGTGTTTTTCTTTAGTGCTCATGTTCTCTGTGACTGTCAGAATCTCCATGTGCTCTGTGTCAGTCAGAATCTCATTTTTGCATGGACTCTGTGATGTCTTTGTCTAAAATGTTTACACAATAGTGGCCTGAGGTAGTAAGTTCAAGAGTCACTGGTTGTTTAAACATCACTGCCTTGTCATTTTTATGTCTAGTACAGCCTCTGCCTTCTTGAGGGAAGCTTTGCTTAATAGTAAGGGGATATCTGTAGGGACCACCTCTGTTTCAATGTGACACTTAGTCTGACCAATTTTGCTGGTATCTTAACTCTCTTGGTAGAATGACAATTCTCCCATCTCCAAATTTGAAAGCTCTTTTGCTTGGTGTGTCAATCATATTTTGTACTTCTTTCATATTTAGTTCACTGACATAGCTATCAAGCCATTTTGCACCACACACTGCCGTGTACATGCAGTATCAATCACAGCAGATCCTAAGGATTCAACTATAAAAATCTCAGTATCAGATTCATTTGAAAACAGTGTAATGTTACACTGCTCTCTCTGTGTTTACATTTTCCTCTGTTAGTTAACTTGTTCATTTTATGAGGACAGTCTTTAACCCAATGGTAAGTGTGCTTTGACAAATAGCACATTTCGATCTCCTTCCATATTTGTCCAAAGGATTTGTGCCGGGAAATGGGCCCTCTTCTGGTTGTCTTGAGAACGTGACTTGTTGGCGCCTTTTCTGTGCTGCTCGGTGTAATATGCTGCGTCACTCACTTGCATTCCATCTGTTATTGGCGCGACAGACGTCTTCTCACCAAATATTATTTTTAGTGCCGACTTCATAGATGCAAAAGTCATCACAGTACAAGCAGTCAAAGCCAACTGTTTCTCCCTACCATCTAGACAGGCAGTGTCTAGCAACTTGAACGCTAACACTGCATCTGGGAGAACCATGTCGTACTTGCGCATTCTATTGTACCTCTGTTCGAAATCAATGATGTAGTCCGTCATTGCAACCGAAATATCTCTCGTAACACTGTCAAAGTTTGAATATGCCTCATAGGCACGGTCTTTCTCTTCTTTAAGAAATACAGAATCCAGTGCTGTGATCAAAGTTCCCATTACCGTCATCCTTGTTCAAATCCTCAACGGATATTTCCAGTGCTGTATCTCTCGCTCTTCCCTCGAGCGATAATACCACCGCAAGTGCTTGCTTTTTCGCGTCCAGATTAGTAACGCGTGTCCAGATTCCCAGTTAATTTTTCCAACTTTCGTACGACCTCTTCTCGTCGAAGCGAGGTGGCACATTGTAGTTAGAAACCATCCTCTGCTACCAATGTAACTCGAAATGACACAACGACAAGGTTCCAGTTTAACAAAGTTTACTATACTATATGAACACACTACAAGTAGCCATTACACTCAAGGCCAGGTCCATCAACGAACTCTTCATGCGCACTCTTGACTGAGTGATAGCCCCGTAATAACAGGAATATAGGATACTTAAAACATGAACTTAACAGTTGATGTGTTTTGTTATCCCATGTTGTCACCCTAACTAGCCATCCAGCCACAGCTGGACAGCATATGCAACGTTCACCAGGGCAATCATTGACTTAAAAGCCTTTGTCAGGATCTACCGACAAACCCCCCCCCCCCCCCCCAATTAAAAAGGATGTTTCTTCTCAAAGCAGAGCAGCAGACTCCAAGTTGTTGCCGTAAATCACAGGTTATTAAAACAGAGTTTTAATGCAAACAATTTTTTTTATGCAAATGGTCTATTCATTGTTTACCAAGTTAACAAGTGTTTTTCTCTGAATAACCAGGAGCACAAACATTCTTTAATTTGTGACTTCAAGGCAAATCAATCACTTTACCTGGGAGAAGGCTGATCTTCAGAGTCTGCGAGTCGTGTTTGAGGCCAGGCAGTACCACTTTCAAGTCATGCGTCTGCCGAGAGAAAAATAAGACCCATATATTTCAAACATTACTCGGGGACGTAACTTGAGAAAGCTTTCAGTTGAGTGTCTGTTTCTTTGAGGTTCATCTGGATAGAGGTAAAGTGAGAGCCCTGCAGCCCTGGAAACCAGCGGGTCTCTGACCTTGCTCTGGTAGTTCTGCACCGTCCCCCTGGCTCTGACGCCTCGGATGGTCAAAATGGTCCCCCTAGCGGCCACCCCCTCGTAACTCACTTCCAGGGCACTGAAACACAGTAAGAACCACCAGCTAAACAGGGAGGAGCTGACTAACAGATTCCGGGGCTGAGCCCTGCAGGGAAACGTCTTTATTACACAGTCACACACCGAGGGGATGTGCAAACAGAAAATAAAAACACCTATCAATCAATGAATCAGCACATTCAATGAATATCTTTAGAAATACTCCACACAGACAAAGTATGCAAAACAAAACACCTCAAACATGACAATGTGTTTAACTATTTCGACTATTTTTATGTGTAACCTACCTGCATTCCAGGAGGGGCTTAAGGTTGGGAGGGGGGCGAGCAGGGTGACCGTATTCATCCAGCAGCTCCAGTGGGATGTGGAAAGGCACCCCCACATGGAGCAGGTTGTTCACTGTGCCCACCACAAACCTCTCTGCACTGCCCTCTAGGAGAGGAGAGAAAAGAGAGAAGAAACAGCTGTTTAGGAGGTGGATCTGATTGTTACTGGAGAGGGCCAATGATTTTAATGTATGTGTGGCAGTCTGATTTCACAAATTAGCTTACCAGTAATGGAAAAGTCCAGTGTGTGGATGGGAAGCCGATTCCCAGCCCAGACGGTAGCGTTGCTCTCATTGACATTGAGTATTGTGTTCAGGTGCAGAGTGTACTTCCCCAACTTGTTCAGGTTCTCTGTACAGGGAATCACATTTATTTATAAAGCCCTTTTTACGTCGGCAGATGTCATAAAGAGCTTATAGGAGATACCCAGCCTAAAACACCAAACAGCAAGAAATGCAGATGCAACACTGATAAGCCTCCGGAGAGTAGGACATTATTATGACAAACACTGCATCACTAGCTAGTAACATAAAAACAGGAGAGGAAACTAAGATCATTACAATAAAGCCAATTATTTAAAAAAAACAATTACCCATGGTTCTGAACCAGAACGCCCACTTGGCCGAATGTGCTGCAATGTGAGAGTTGGTCTCCACATCACCATTAGGTGCTAGGGAGGAAGAGAGAAACTATTTATGACACGGTATACACACACTAGCCGTTGAAACAGTCCGCCACAAATATACAGTTGAAGTCGGAAGTTTACATACACTTAGGTTGGAATCATTAACACTCGTTTTTCAACCACTCCACAAATTTCTTGTCGGTTAGGACATCTACTTTGTGCATGACACAAATAATTTTTTCAACAAGTGTTTACAGACAGATTATTTCACTTATAATTCACTGTATCACAATTCCAGTGGGTCAGACGTTTACATACACTAAGTTGCCTGTGCCTTTAAACAGCTTGGAAAATTCCAGAAAAGTATTTCAATTAGCCCATCAGAAGCCATGACATCATTTGAGTCAATTGGAGGTGTACCTGTGGATGCATTTCAAGGCCTACCTTCAAACTCAGTGCCACTTTGTTTGACATCATGGGAAAATCAAAAGAAATCAGCCAAGACCTCAGAAAAGAAATTGTAGACCTCCACAAGTCTGGTTCATCCTTGGGAGCAATTTCCAAATACCTGAAGGTACCACGTTCATCTGTACAAACAATAGCCGCAAGTATAAACACCATAGGACCACGCAGCTATCATACCGCTCAGGAAGGAGATGCGTTCCGTCTCCTAGAAATTAATGTACTTTGGTGCAAAAAGTGCCAATTAAATCCAGAACAACACCAAAAGGACCTTGTGAAGATGCTGGAGGAAACGGGTACAAAAGTATCTATATCCACAGTAAAACGAGTCCTATATTGACATAACCTGAAAGGCCGCTCAGCAAGGAAGAAGCCACTGCTCCAAAACCGCCATAAAAAGCCAGACTACGGTTTGCAACTGCACATGGGGACAAAGATCGTACTTTTTGGAGAAATGTCCTCTGGTCTGATGAAACAAAAATATAACTGTTTGGCCATAATGACCATCGTTATGTTTGGAGGAAAAAGGAGGTAGGCTTGCAAGCCGAAGAACACCATCCAGGAGTAACTGGTGCACTTCACCAGGCAGGAAAATTATGTGGATATATTGAAGCAACATCAGTCAGGAATTTAAAAGCTTGGTCGCAAATGGGTCTTCCAAATGGACAATGACCCCAAGCATACTTCCAAAGTTGTGGCAAAATGGCTAGAGGACAACAAAGTCACGGTATTGGAGTGGCCATCACAAAGCCCTGATCAAATCCTATAGAAAATTTGTGGGCAGAACTGAAAAAGCGTATGCGAGCAAGGAGGCCTACAAACCTGACTCAGTTACACCAGCTCTGTCAGGAGGAATGGGCCAAACTTCACCCAAATTAATGTGGGAAGCTTGTGGAAGGCTACCCGAAACATTTGACAACATGTTAAACATTTATAGGCAATGCTACCAAATACTAATTGAGTGTATGTAAACATCTGACCCACTGGGAATGTGATGAAAGAAATAAAAATATGAAATAAATAATTCTCTTTACTATTATTCTGACATTTCATATTCTTAAAATAAATTGGTGATCCTAACTGACCTAAGATAGTGGATTTTTACTAGGATTAAATGTATTTGGCTAAGCTGTATGTAAACTTCCGACTTCAATTGTAACAGCAGCAATCATTCTTACGATTCAGATCAACTCACAATGCCAAACAATTTTTAGTTCGATTGAAAGTGTTTTCCGTGTTGCGTTTTGCATGGCAGATGGTATCCTGGATATTGACTCTCCTTTCTTGTTGAGAATTTCCACATGGAGAGGTCCTGCAAGGAATGAAAGGGAGATCAGTCACTCACAAAGATGTGCATACTTAGGATACAGTATCAAAAACACTTGGCAGATAGCACGGAGCAACTGTGTGAGGTGCAGGGCGTCTGTCTCTGTACCTAGTGGAGTGCCTGCTGGCCGGACATCGTTCTGGGTCCAGGGATTGCCCTCTGGCCAGGTCACTTTTAGCTTGTCTGGGAGTCTGGGGCAAAAACGGGACAATGTTACATCATAAAACCCATGAACCACATTCATGTACGTTGGGAATAAAATCCAAAATGGTTCCCTCACTTGGCTAGTTCGTCATCAATGCTCTTCTTGATAGCTGCATTGGTAATCACCCTGTCGATTTTGGAGATGGGTATTGTCTTGATGTCATCGTACAGCGCCTTTGGTTCCTACGGGAACCGATACAAAACCAGATGATTTTGCAGCCAAAATCATGCAATTGCATATGTTAAGTTCCTTAGGATAAGAGTGTGCAGAACAAAGTGTCACTACTATCACTCTCCACGATGTCTTACCATGGCCACCTGCACCTGCCCTCCTGTGGCGTAGACATCTCCCTCGTGATCGCCGTATAGTAGGAACTGAATAACAGAGCCAAAGAAGATGGGCTGTGTTTTCTGAGACTTCACCTAGAAGGAAAGGCAGAGAAAACAGAGTTTAGAGATCGACACATTATGAGCTACTTAATTATCTGACTGAATTTAAAGATGCTTAAACAAGACAACTAATTAACACTTCAAAACACAGCAACCAAACAGTTCTGTTGCCCTGTCTCAATCTTTCCTCGATTCCTTACATCGTCTCTCCTCGCCTCCTTCTCAGAACGCATTGGAGAAGGTTGAGGGGAGGGACCTTGAACTTCCTCCTCTAATGTGGTGGTGGTGGTGAAGGAGCCAAGGAGAGAGAATGCGAGGAATCGCGGAAAGACAAATTGAGATTGAACCAGGCTCTACCGTCTTAGGAAGAGGATACTCACGTATTGGCCAGCTTTGTACGTTCTACCGTCCCACTCGATGGAGGAGAAGGTAGCCCAAGGAGATTGCATCTTCTTTGTGGTCACGTCTGTTCGTGTGATGGTACTCTTGAAGCCTCTGAACTTCACTTGCTTGTCCCACTTCTCGTGGCAGGTCTTCAGCCACTGGTGAAACTCCTTCTGGATTTTAACCCTTTGTTCCTGGGAGGGGAAATGACATGCATCAGTAACACAGCGATTTTTTAATACTAAATGTTCTACATCATAGTGGTAATTCAGTAATACTGTTATCATATTTGTCTAATATGGGTGTTAGATTTCTAGCTCTGAGGCTTTGCTATATGCTATAATCTTTTCTTCCATCCAAGAGGACTGAGGTTTGCTAATGATAGAACATAAACAAGGAAGCTACCTGGCCATTGACGATGCGGGTGAATAAGGTCTCCTTATTCTTTAGCTGCAGCTCCAGGTCCATGAAAGTGAGTTTGTTGGTGCTGACCTGGAACCTGTCATTGGTGAACAGGACCCCTGAGAACCTGCTGTAACACTCTGCAGGCACTGTCCCTGTCTTCTTGGGCCATGCGCACCAGTCAAACCTAAAACACGACGGACGAACACAGAATTCAAACATTACCCTTTTTTTTGTTAAAGTATACATTACTGAAGAAAAACATATTATTAAAAGAGCATTTTGAAAGTCTTTACTCGGATACAGTGGTGTATGGGATGAGACGTCCATTCCAAAAACACTCAAATATGGGCCTCTTCCCCCTGGCCTGGTTCAGGACGATACTGTCATCATCCTCTTCCGTAGCTGGTGAATATTAGAGGGAACAGAATGCAATCAGACTTTTGCTTAACTCAAAGATGAGATCATATGGGCTTTACAAGAAAATGTTAATTTCAGATGCCATAATCTCTCAGTACGTTATGACACTTCTATCAGCGGTTATCAAACTAGGGGTCACCTGATATGAAAATTGGGTCACGGAAGAATGTTCTAATTCCTGAGCAGAAGAAAAACAGGTCCCTGACTAAAAAGTATATTCGTTGACCGAGAGTCATCTGTTCTTTCGACCAATTGAATTTTTACACAAACACACGTTTGGGGTCACTTAGAAATGTCCTTGTTTTTGAAAGAAAAGCTAATTTATGTCCATTAAAATAAAATTGATCAGAAATACAGTGCAGACATTGTTAATGTTGTAAATGACTATTATAGCTGGAAATGGCAGATTTTTTATGGAATATCTACATAGGTGTTGTGGGGTTTTGCTAGGCTTAGCGTGCTAAAATAACTATAAACTAGAAGGATTTTACATTAATTAAAGTTTAAGCTACTGACTCATGTAGGCCTGACAATTTGTCTTTGTTCTCAGGAGTAACAGTTCTCATAGCCTAACCATGGGGCCACAMCCTGAAATATGTGTGTGTATGCAACAATGTACAAGGCCGTAAGATATGAACAAAAGGGTGAAATGTGTGTGTGTGCTGGAAGTAACAGTTAGCCCCAGATAAGTGTGCTGGGAAGCTGTGGTTAGCCTTGAGCGAGAACAGTGGGCTTTGTATACAGGTGRAAATYGCTCAGACAATGTTGCAGAGCTGTCTGACCTCAGTCTTTGGGGTGAGGGAGCGTAATCTACACAGCAACAGCYTCGGGACATCACATGCGCTAAGGGGCTAGGACTAGCTTAAGCGCCAACACCAACGATAGGCTGGGTGAGTCTAAACCACGCCCAGTCTCTACTCTGACAGGCCGGCTCGGAAGCGGGAACTATCTCTGTCATGAGTATATTATAATATCTTTGTCAGGAACAAGTCAGTTCCTTGTTCCACCCTGCGGGGTGGTGCAGTGAACCCGTATATACGAAAATTGCATTTGCCATTTATTAACTTTTGAATAAAACAATTATTTTAACCAAGTTCAGGTGTGCTATTGTTCCTATCTCAGTTGAACCTTCGCAGCCTTAACAATGTACAGAGGCCCATTATCAGCAACCATCACTCCTGTGTTCCAATGGCACGTTGTGTTAGCTAATCCAGGTTTATCATAAAAGGATAATTGATCATTAGAAAACCCTTTTTCAATTATGTTAGCACAGCTGAAAACTGTTGTCCTGATTAAATAAGCAATAAAACTGGCCTTCTTTAGACTAGTTGGGTATCTGGAGCATCAGCATTTGTTAGTTCGATTACAGGCTCAAAATGGCCACAAACAAAGACCTTTCTTCTGAAACTCAGTCTATTCTTGTTCTGAGAAATGAAGGCTATTCCAATTGCCAAGAAACTGAAGATCTCGTACAAAGCGTTGCACTACTCCCTTCACAGAACAGCGCAAACTGGCTCTAACCAGAATAGAAAGAGGAGTGGGAGGCCCCGGTGCACAACTGAGCAAGAGGACAAGTACATTAGAGTGTCTAGTTTGAGAAACAGACGCCTCACAAGTCCTCAACTGGCAGCTTCATTAAATAGTACCCGCAAAACACCAGTCTCAAAGTCAACAGTGAAGAAGCGACACTGGGTTGTTGGCCTTCTAGGCAGGATTCCTCTGTCCAGTGTCTGTTCTCCCCCCCCCCCCKTCTTAATTGGTTATTTTTATTGGCCTGTCCGAGATAGGGACTTTTCTTTGTAACTCTGCCTAGAAGGCCAGCATCCCGGAGTCACCGCTTCACTGTAGACGTTGAGACTGGTGTTTTGCGGGTACTATTTAATGAAGCTACCAGTGGAGGACTTGTGAGGCGTCTGTTTCTCAAACTAAACACTACTGTACTTGTCCTCCTGCTCAGTTGTGCACCCGGGCCCCCCACTCCTCTGACTACATAATTCCATGTGTTATTTCATAGTTTTGAAATCTACACTTTTATTCAAAAAAGTAGAAAATAGTAAAATAAAGATAAACCCTGGAATAAGTAGGTGTCCAAACTTTTGACTGGTACTGTATATGGATCATTTATAAAGCCAGGCACATTTAACAGTAAGGCTACTGATTATAGACCTAATTAAGTTAGAAAAGTGAGGGGCGAGGAAACTTACGCCAAGGGCTGTTTTCTCGTCTCCTAACTCCCTGTTGCCTCCGTCGCATTGTTCTCAACACCAATATTCTGGTTAACTTTGCTATTATGCACGTAGCAACATGGTCTCGGAAAAGGCACCAAGTCAACAGCACACTGTTGTGACAGCGACCACTATCCAATGCGGAAGAAAGCGCATTATACATTTGTTATTTTATTAGAGTTGCACCATTGTTCTTACAATTTATATGGTTAAAACTGTGTGGAGAGGCAGAGGCACTCACATCAATACCTTTGTCAGATACAAATAATTCATGCTTTGACAGTGTTATTGCTAGCAATCAAGAGGAAACTGACTTTACGACTCAAACTCCCCAGTTTATGCTCTCCAAATGGACATTAGCTGTGAGGGCCGAGATGCCTATGCATTGACTTGTTTGCAATACATTTCGGGGGATGCTATTCACGAAGAAATACTGTTCCGTCTAGTGAATCCCGAGTATAAAAACGGCACAGGGGATGTTCAGTTTGCGGCGTGGCTATTTTGACAAATAGATCGACTGGTGGGACGGCTCCATCTATGGCGGGACGGCGGTCAGGCATCGGCACTCATTATGAATGTGTCTCCCTCTGCCATATCGACGCATTGTATGATACACCGAGAGCAACTGGCAGCAAAAGAGATTCGCACAGAACTCGGAGATATACTGCAGCAGGTAACTTCAATGGTAAACTACAGCAAACCTGAGTAGCTGCTGCTTTTGCAATAGCTAATGGAGATCCTAATAAATTCCACAAAAAACAAACAAAAAAAACAAAACATGTGGAGATATGGGATCAGAGCATGACAACGTTCTATTTCATACAGAGGCTTGGTGGTTATTGAGGGGGAGAGTTGGAAATATTGTTTGCATTGAGAGAGGAACTGTTGTCATTAAATAAATTAAAAAATATATTTAATCGGTTGACTGTGTAAAGAAAAGAGAATCGTGTCTTCTTGCCTATGTAAGAGACATATGGGAATCTGAACAGTAGAATCAGTAGAATCTAACAGCTGATGAGTTATCATGTGACAAATGTTGCAGACAACGCATTTACGGATCACTACGTAGGAGTTTTGGTTCCTGACTGAAAGGGAATACCCTGCCGTTTACCTCTGAGCATTAATGGCGCTTTCAAAATATCTGTAAACTCGGAAATCTCTGACTGCAGTGCGTTCAAGACAACCGAGAAAAAAAAAGAGAAAAAAACCCTCCAACTGGGAACAATTATTTTGAACGATCATCCAACTCGGACCACTTTCTGGAGCGAAGATTTTCCCACCTGAAGATCATTGACGTCATGATTTGACCTCGTATTTTTCAGAGTTCCGACTTGTCTTGAAAGCACCGTAAAACTCATGGTACCCGTCACAAGCTTATATCTGTGTGAAGCTGGATTCAGTGCTCTCGTCTATTAAAACCAAATATCGATCCAGGTTGATGTGACAGATGAATTGTGCATTGTCGACAACGCCCGCCGACTTCGAGAAGCTCTGACGCGACATGCGTCAAGCACACCCATCTCATTAGTGGTGTTGAGATAAGATACATTACGTCAGACTAATTTGCAATTGACTGTCATTGCCCCACGTTAAAGGTATGTGATGCGGAGTTGAGAAAATAAATCAGAAATATTGTTTGAATGATTTTCAATTGAGTGTCATAGTCCCAAATAAGTAAACATTGGCTGTTTATTACAAAAAAAATTCACATGGTTAGTATGGGAACACTTGACTTATCTTACAGGGCCTACTGTGATTTAAAGTATCTGTCAAGTGTTAAAGATATGACAATTACCTAAAATGTATGACAATATTAATTTAATACACGTCCTTCCAAAAGAGTATAATTAAGGATGTTATTAAAAAGCAGCTTCTCTGTGCCCCTGCTTGGCCTGAGTAGAAAACAGTGGTTTGGGCGAATACCATTAAAAAAAAGCTAATTTGCCAGCTCAGTCAAAAGAGACACGCATACACTTGGATATTCAAATTATCTACCAACTCCTGGTGGGGTAGGGATGCACACACTGCCTAGCAGTCTTGCATTTTTTTTTATACACATATCGAACGGCTAATTTCTGTATAGTATGGATCGATTCAGGATTTGTTAACGCGACGGAACTACTAGGGCACTACAACAACTAATGCAGACTGCTATCTAATAAATTATTAGATTTATTAGATTATTAGATTATTAGATTATTAGCCAAGCAGGCCAACCAACTGTTGCTACATATAGGAGTCAACTACAGCTACCTAGGTTTCCACAGTATTTAAAATAGAAGGGAATGGCGAGTTGGTTGTATGGAGGATCTGCTTTGGCTTGATTTCTAAGTTAACGTTAGCTATTGAGGTTAGCATTCTAGCTTCACTACTGCTTCTAAAAACAGCCAACAGGCCAATTCTTACAAACCACAAACACTGAACAAAAATAAAAACACAACATGTAAAGTGCTGGTTCCATGTTTCATGAGCTGAAATAAAAGATATCAGAAATGTTCCATACGCTTATTTCACTCAAATGTTGTGCACAAATTTGCTTACATCCCTGTTAGTGAGCATTTCTCCTTTGTCATGATAATCCATCAACCTGACAGGTGTGGCATATCAACAAGTTGATTAAACAGGTGCACCTTGTGTGGGGACAATAAAAGACCACTAAAATGTGCAATTGTCACATAAGACAATGCTACAGATGTTTAAAGTTGAGGGAGCATGCAATCGGCATGCTGACAGAAGGAATGTCCACCAGAGCTGTTGCCAGAGAATTTAACATAAATTTCTCTACCATAAGATAATTTGGCAGTACGTCCAAACGGGCACACAACTGCAGACCACATGTAATCACGCCATCCCATTCTGCACAAACCATCTCTGGTAAGCTCATCTGCGTGCTTGTCGTCCTCACCAGGGTCTTGAACTGACTGTAGTTCGGTGTCGTAACAGACTTCAGTGGGAAAATGCTCACCTTTGATGGCCAATGCACGCTGGAGAAGTGTGCTCTTCACAAATGAATCCCAGTTTAAAAACTGTACCGGGGAGCGTGCATGGTGTCGTGTGGCAAGCGGTTTGCAGAGGTAAACGATATGAACAGAGTGCCACATGATGGCGGTGGGGTTTAGGTATGGGCAGGCATAAGCAACGGACAATGAACATAATTGCATTTTATCTTTGGCAATTTGAATGCACAGATACCATGACAAGATCTTGAAGCCCATTGTCTGGCCATTCATCCTCCGCCATCACCTCATGTTTCAGCATGATAATGCACAGCCCCATGTTGCAAGGATCTGTACACAATTCCTGGAAGCTGATTATTTAATGATAGTGTTGGAGTCGTGCAGTCATGAGTACTCCCTGTTCACTCATGACTACACGGCCAGGCACGACTAACACCATCATTAAATTTGCCGATGACACAACAATGGTAGGCCTGATCACCGACAATAACGAGACCGCCTATAGGGAGGAGGTCAGAGACCTGGCCGTGTGGTGCCAGGACAACAACCTCTCCCTCAAAGTGATCAAGACAAAGGAGATGATTGTGGACTACAGGAAAAAGAGGAACAAGCACGCCCCCATTCTCATCGACAGGGCTGCAGTGGAGCAGGTTGAGAGCTTCAAGTTGCTTGGTGTCCACATCAACAAATTAACATAGTGCAAACACACCAAGAGAGTCGTGAAGCGGGCACAACAAAACCTATTCCCCCTCAGGAGACAGAAAAGATTTGGCATGGGTCCTCAAATGGTTCTACAGCTTCTCCATTGAGAGCATCACTGCCTAGTATGGCAACTGCTTGGCCTCCGACCGCAAGGCACTACAGAGGGTAGTGCGAACGGCCCAGTACGTCACTGGGGCCAAGCTGTCTGACATCCAGGACCTCTATACCTGGCGGTGTCAGAGGAAGGCCCTAAGAATTGTCAAAGACTCAAGCCACCCTAGTCATGGACTGTTCTCTCTGCTACCGCATGGTAGGTACCGGAACGCAAAGTCTAGGTCCAAGAGGTTTCTAAACAGCTTCTACCCCCAAGCCATAATACTCCTATTTGCATTGCCCCATCCTCACCACTGCCACTCTTTGTTGTCATCTATGCATAGTCACTTTAATTAACTCCTACATGTACATACTACCTCAACTAACTGGTGCCCCTGCACATTAACTCTGTACATATTGTTATATTTTTACTGCTGCTCTTTAATTACTTGTTATCACATCCATATATATTTTTAGCTGCACTGTTGTTATGGGGTCATAAGTAAGCATTTCACTGTAAGGCAGTGGTTCTTAACCTGGGTTCGATCGAACCCCAGGGGTTCGGTGAGTCAGTCTCAGGGGTTCGGCGGAGGTCAAGACACACATCCGACTCATATGATTCGTGATGACACGCCCCGCTTGGCCATCATTGGCTGCAGGTGATCACACTACATCGCTTGGCCTATCTGTGCTGCAGGGAATTTGGTGCGCTCAGTAGTCGACTTGTGACTGTCATGATGGTACGTCTTGTGATTTCTTTCTTAATATTTTAATCCCTTCATACTTACTATGTCTCGCAAAAAAAAAAAGTGGTCGGACGAATATGTACAATATGGATTCACATGTATAACGGAACGTGATGGGAGTCAGCGTCCTAACTGCATGATTTGCAATGCCAAGTTGAGCAATTCTAGTCTAGCACCGGCAAAACTAAGAGAACACTTCCTTAAGCTGCATGGAGATGGAAAATACAAGAACASAACGCTVGCTGAATTCAAGGTGAAGAGAGCCAGATTCGATGAAAAGGCTACTCTGCCTGTTCTCGGCTTTMTACCCATRAACAAACCGATCCTCACAGCATCGTACGAAGTTGCTTACCTGATCGCAAAGCAGGGCAAACCACACACCATTGGTGAAACACTCATAAAACCAGCTGTGCTGAAGATGGCGAATATCATGCTGGGAAAAGAGGCTGAAGTTATCCCAAATTCCTCTTTCAAATGACACCATCAGCGACAGAATAGAGGACATGAGCAAAGACATCTTGGCTCAAGTAGTCAAGCCCGGCAAAATTCAGCCTTCAACTCGACGAGACCACAGACGTTTCCAATCTAAGCCAGCTTGCTGTATTCGTGCGCTATGTGAAAGACGACGTGATAAAGGAAGATTTTTTATTTTGTAAGCCTCTTACAACAACAACTAAGGCAGCCGATGTGAAGAAACTTGTGGATGACTTCTTCAAAGACAACAATCTTTCGTGGGATATGGTTTCTGCAGTTTGTTCGGACGGAGCTCCAGTCATGCTGGGAAGAAAGTCTGGTTTTGGTGCGCTAGTGAAAGCCGATGCACCACACATCATTGTTACTCATTGTATTCCGCACAGGCATGCTTTGGCAACAAAAACCTTGCCTCAAACTGGCAGAAGTATTAAAAATTGTAGTGGAATGCGTGAACTATGTGCGAACTAGTGCTCTGAGGCACCGCATCTTCAGTGAGCTGTGTAAAGAAATGGGCTCTGAATTCGAGGTACTTCTGTACCATTCTAACGTTCGGTGGTTATCCCGGGGACAGGTGCTGAATCGTGTTTTTGCCGTGCGTGTGGAATTAGCCCTGTTTTTGCAAGAGCACCAACATTGTCATGCAGATTGCTTCAAAAATTCTGAGTTCATTCTCATTTTAGCGTACATGGCTGATATCTTCGCAGCTCTCAATCAAAAGATGCAGGGCGGTGGAGTCAACATCATCGAAGCAGAGGAAAACCTGAAGGCTTTTCAAAAAATGCTACCGTTATGGAAACGACGAACAGAGAACGATAACTTCGCAAACTTTCCCCTGCTGGACGACTGTGTAAGTAAGATCGAAGATGTATCTGGAATCGGAGACATTTCTGTACCCGTGGAACTGAAGCAAGCCATTGCCACGCACTTAGATGAGCTTGCAAAGTCTCGACGGATACTTCCCTACAAGAGAGTCATATCCAGCATGGGTGAGACAGCCGTTCACGTTATGTGTTGAGACAAGATGTCAATGATGAATACCTCGATGAAATCATTGAAATTCAGCAGAGCCAGGTTCAACAGCAACTCTTCAGAACAACAACGCTTTCAACGTTTTGGTGTCAACAAATGGTAACGTACCCTGTTATTGCTAAGAAAGCTCTGGAGATTTTCATACCGTTTGTTACAACATATCTTTGCGAGCAATCCTTTTCGAGGATGCTGGACATAAAAACGGAGAAAAGGAACAGACTTTGTTGCGAAAATGACAAGAGTGGCACTTGCCAAGGTGAAGCCGCGCATTTCTGAACTGGTCTCTGAAAAGGCAACAGCAGAAGTCACACTGATTTGCAGTAAATATTCATTATTATGTTTTTGTGTGAAAATCATGTTGATGATTTTGTTCTTTGAACACACGGTGTTGATGTTGATGCACAGTTCATTTTGTGCACCAGTAAAATATATACCTATGGTTTTGAATTTGAAAAAATCATATTTTATTTTTTCAATTAAGGGTTCGGTGAATGCGCATAGGAAACTGGTGGGGTTCAGTACCTCCAACAAGGTTAAGAACCACTGCTGTAAGGTCTACACCGGTTGTATTCAGCGCATGTGACTAATACAATTTGATTTTAAATGTCCCAATCACTCCATGGCCTGCATACTCACCAGACATGTCACCACCCATTGAGCATGTTTGGGATATTCTGGATCGACGTATACAACAGCGTGTTCCAGTCCCCGCCAATAATCAGCAACTTTACACAGCCATTGAAGAGGATTGGGCTAATAGTCAGCAGGCTACAATCAGCCTGATCAAGTCTATGTCAAGGAGATGTGTAGAGCTGCATGAGGCAAAATGGGGGTCACACCAGATTCCGAGTTGTGTTTTTTTTAATCCACGGCCCTACTATTTTTTGTGACCAACAGATGCATACAGTTGAAGTCGGAAGTTTACATACACCTTAGCCAAATACATTTAAACGCAGTTTCACAATTCCTGACGTTTAATCCTAGTAAAAATTCCCCGTCTTAGGTCAGTTAGGATCACCACTTTATTTAAAAAATGTGAAATGTCAGAATAATAGAGAAAATGATTTATTTCAGCTTTTATTTCATCACATTCCCAGTAGGTCAGAAGTTTACATACAGTCATGGCCAAAGGTTTTGAGAATGACAAATATTAAATTTCTGCTTAAAGTTTGCTGCTTCAGTGTCTTTAGATATTTTTGTCAGATGTTACTATGGAATACTGAAGTATAATTACAAGCATTTCATAAGTGTCAAAGGTCTTTATTGACAATCACATGTAGTTGATGCAAAGAGTCAATATTTGCAGTGTTGACCCTTCTTTTTCTGCAATCCGCCCTTGCATGCTGTCAATTAACTTCTGGGCCACATCCTGACTGATGGCTGCCCATTCTTGCATAATCAAGGCTTGGAGTTTGTCAGAATGTGGGTTTTTGTTTGTCCACCCGCCTCTTGAGGATTGACCACAAGTTCRCAATGGGATTAAGGTCTGGGGAGTTTCCTGGCCATGGACCCAAAATATTGATGTTTTGTTGCCCGAGCCACTTAGTTATCACTTTTGCCTTATGGCAAGGTGCTCCACCATGCTGGAAAAGGCATTGTTCGTCACCAAACTGTTCCTGGATGGTTGGGAGAAGTTGCTCTCAGGATGTGTTGGTACCATTCTTTATTCATGGCTYTGTTCTTAGGCAAAATTGTGAGTGAGCCCACTCCCTTGGCTGAGAAGCAACCCCACACATGAATGGTCTCAGGATGCTTTACTGTTGGCATGACACAGGACTGATGGTAGTGCACACCTCGTCTTCTCCGGACAAGCTTTTTTCCAGATGACCCAAACAATCGGAAAAGGGATTCAGAGAAAATGACTTTACCCCAGTCCTCAGCAGTCCAATCCCTGTACCTTTTGCAGAATATCAGTCTGTCCCTGATGTTTTTCCTGGAGAAAAGTGGCTTCTTTGCTGCCCTTCTTGACACCAGGCCATCCTCCAAAGGCCTTTGCCTCACTGTGCGTGCAGATGCACTCACACCTGCCTGCTGCCATTCCGGAGCAAGCTCTGTACTGGTGGTGCCCCGATCCCGCAGCTGAATCAACTTTAGGAGACGGTCCTGGCGCTTGCTGGACTTTCTTGGGAGCCCTGAAGCCTTCTTCACAACAATTGAACCGCTCTCCTTGAAGTTCTTGATGATCCGATAAATGGTTGATTTAGGTGCAATCTTACTGGCAGCAATATGCTTGCCTGTGAAGCTTTTCTTGTACAAAGCAATGATGACGGCACGAGTTTCCTTGCAGGTAACCATGGTTGACAGAGGAAGAACAATGATTCCAAGCGCCACCCTCCTTTTGAAGCTTCCAGTCTTTTATTAGAACTCAATCCGCATGACAGAGAGATCTCCAGCCTTGTCCTCGTCAACACTCACACCTGTGTTAACGAGAGAGTCACTGACATGTCAGCTGGTCCTTTTGTGGCAGGGCTGAAATGCAGTGGAAATGTTTTTGGGGGATTCAGTTCATTTGCATGGCAAAGAGAGACTTTGCAATTCATCTGATCACTCTTCATGACTTTCTGGAGTATATGCAAATTGCCATCATACAAACTGAGGCAGCAGACTGAAAATTAATATTTGTGTCATTCTCAAACATTTTGGCCACGACTGCACACTCAATTAGTATTTGGTCGCATTGCCATTACATTGTTTAACTTGAGTCAAATGTTTTTTGTAGCCTTCCACAATAAGTTGTTGAATTTTGGCCCATTCCTCCTGACAGAGCTGGTGTAACTGAGTCAGGTTTGTAGGCCTCCTTGCGCACAGGCCTTTTCAGTTCTGCCCACAAATTTTCTATAGGATTGAGGTCAGGGTTTTGTGATGGCCACTCCAATACCTTGAATTTGTAGTCCTTAAGCCATTTTGCCACAACTTTGGAAGTATGCTTGGGGTCATTGTCCATTTAGAAGACCCATTTGTGACCGAGCTTTAAATTCCTGACTGATGTCTTGAGACATTGTTTCAATACATCCACATAATTTTCCTTTCTCATGATGCCATTTATTTGGTGAAGTGCACCAGTCCCTCCTGCAGCAAAGCACCCCCAAAACATGATGCTGCCACCCCCGTGCTTCATGGTTGGGATGGTGTTCTTCAGCTTGCAAGCATCCCCCTTTTTCCTCCAAACATAACGATGGACATTATGGCCAAACAGTTCTATTTGTTTCATCAGACCAGAGGATTTCTCCAAAAAAGTGCCCATGTGCAGTTGCAAACCGTAGTCTGGGTTTTTTTAATGGCGGTTTTGGAGCAGTGGCTTCTTCCTTGCTGAGCTGCCTTTCAGGTTGTTTATATAGGACTCGTTTTACTGTGGATATAGATACTTTTGTAATGGTTTACCGCAGCATCTTCACGAGGTCCTTTGCTGTTGATCTGGGATTGATTTGCACTTTCCGCACCGAAGTACATTCATCTCTAGGAGACAGAACGCGTCTCCTTCCTGAGCAGTATGATGGCTGCATGGTCCCATGGTGTTTATACTTGCGTATTACTGTTTGTACTGATGAACGTGGTACCTTCAGGTATTTGGAAATTGCTCCCAATGATGAACCAGACTTGTGGAGGTCTACAATTTCTTTTGAGGTCTTGGCTGATTTCTTTTGATTTTCCCATGATGTCAAGCAAAGAGGCACTGAGTTTGAAGGTAGGCCTTGAAATACATCCACAGGTACACCTCCAATTGACTCAAATGATGTCAATTAGCCTATCAGAAGCTTCTAAAGCCATGACATCATTTTCTGGAATTTTCCAAGCTGTTTAAAGGCACAGTGAACTTAGTGTATGTAACCTTTTGACCCACTGGAATTGTGATAGTGAAATAATCTGTCTGTAAACAATTGTTGGAAAAATTACTTGTGTCATGCACAAAGTAGATGTCCTAACCGAGTTGCCAAACTATAGTTTGTTAACAAGAAATTTGTGGAGTGGTTGAAAAACGAGTTTTAATTACTCCGACCTAAGTGCATGTCAACTTCTGACTTCAACTGTATTCCCAGTTATGTGAAATCCATAGATTAGGGCCTAATGAATTTATTTAAATTGACTGATTTCCTTATATGAACTGTAACTCAGTCAAATCATTGAAAGTGTTGCGTTTGTATTTCTGTTCTGTGTAGTTTGAAATAGAAGTGACTGGCAAGATAGTTGCTGTATAGGAAAGAGGACAAAGCCTAATAAACTATGGATCGATTGGCTTGCTACCTAGTTTGTGCGCCCTCCTGAGCCTGTGTCTGCTCTAGTCTCCTTTCCCCACTGGAGAATGATGTCATTCTATGTTATTTATATTTTATCTTTTTAATCCCAGCCCACTTCCCCGTAGGAGTATTTTGCCTTTTGGTAGTCTCATTGTAAATAAGAATTTGTGCTTAATTGACTTGCCTAGTTAAATAAAATGTAAAGAAATTCCAAGCTATATATATATTTTTTTTAAAGTTTGAGATAGAATTTTACTGAGTGGGTTCTCGAATTTATGCTTTGGCCACAACTAGTAAAGGACGAGTCAACAACATTCTTCAGGTATGAGCAAATAGAATATGAGCTTTTAAAAATGAGATTTTCACTAGACGTTAAAAGCTTAACTGTGACCTACTACGATTTAAAAACTTGACCGTGACCAATGTGTCCAAACATCTGACAGCAACCCTCTTATGCATAGCAGTCAATACCCATTGTGTTCTGGTGAAAATTAGTGCACTATGTAGGGAATAGGTTACCATTTGGGGCACAACCTAGGTTACCTGGTATGGCATAGGGGTCTTCGGGGTAGGTCTCCCTGTCATAGAGGAAGGGGTGGTACCTCAGGACCCCCTCCACTATTCCGTCAACATCTGTGCAGGCCTTGAACTCGAATGTGTCAGCCGCCGTGTTGATGTAGAGCGTCTGCATGTCGTTGTCGATCTCTCTGAGGTTCACCATGCGAGGGATCTTGGGGAACTTCTCCAGCAGAGAGATCTGAACAGCAGATAAATATCAATATAGTACCACAAAATTAGAGAGTTATAAAACATACATCTTCAAAGATTGAATAGATGCTCTTGGATGACTATTGTCTGTAGTACTACCATAAAATAACATAATTACATGGTTATTTAAATACAATGACCATCTTACCTGAATGTCAATGTTGGAAACACAATCAGAGTTTCGGTAGGAGGCTTTCATGTCATTCCCATTTAGGCCGTGAATGTAATAGTGATACAAGTGGCTGAAAACAAAGCAGATTGTAATTTCGATAATTTGTTAATGTCTTTCGAAGAGTAAAATCAAGAGGACAACAACCAATTGGATTGAAAGGTGGTGGTGGGCATTTGGGACGGTGCAGGTCAGGCGGTATCCCAATACTAGACCTCTAATTAATGAGACATGGTCTAAGGACACTCCATAATGAAAGCGTGCGAGATAAGTCATGGTCCAATGACTGTACCTGCTAGCAGCATGTGTCCCGCGTCCGAAGCTACATCCCTAATAGTCGGTAGATGGCTCCAATTGGAGAATCACTGTTTGCGTCGCCGAGCAGTTAACAAGAAACTATTAAAATCCAGTTTTTAGATTCCCCCTCCCCAAAACGACACCAAACATGGATTCTATGTTGGGTTCTCACTTTGCGTCTACACTGGTCTGTGTTTCATACCTGAGACAACGTGTGAGATAAATCATGGTCCAATGTCTATATCAGCTAGCAGCATGTGTCACGCGTCCGAACCTTCATCCATAAATCGGTAGATTGGAGAGTCGCCCTTTGCGTCGCCGAGCAGTGAACTATTAAGTCCAGTTTTTAGATGCTACCAAATCAACATCTAATATGGATCGCTATGGGTTGTTTTCTGTCTTCGCGTGCACACACTTTCTGTACTTCCAGTCTGGGGCAGCATGGTGCCCATATTGCGAGGCTGATTAACTAGACAAACAGGTATAAAACAGAACATAACATAGAATCCATGTTTGGTGTTGATTTGGGGAGGGGGAATCTAAAAACTGGATTTTAATAGTTTCTTGTTCACTGCTCGGCGACGCAAACAGCGATTCTCCAATTGGAGCCATCTACCGACTATTAGGGATGTAGCTTCGGACGCGGGACACATGCTGCTAGCAGGTAGTCATTGGACCATGACTTCTCACACACTGTCTCTATGGAACGCCCTTAGACCATGTCTCATTAATTAAATAATATTGGAATAGTCAGGTGGGTGAGCAGACTCACGCCAGTTCTCTGGTCCACAGGTGGAAGTCCTGCTTGAGGAAGGTGATGTGTTCAGGCTGGACTCCCGTCACCACCACGGCCGTGAAGCTGTCCTTTCCCACCTCCTCAGCAATCAGCCCGTGGAGGAAGCGCTCCTCGTCGTCTCTCACGTGGGACGAGTCACCCATCTGTGGGGTGGAGGATTGAACATGGCTTTCATTACATAGAGGATGGCCACTGAGGGAAGGTTATAGCAGCTTGCCACCGATACTGACAGCTCAAAATGGATGGATTGAGGACACCTTTTGGGGATCACATCAACATTTTGAGTGATCTGGGAGTAATCCCTTACCTTCCGGTTTCTGATGAAACCACTGTAAATATCTTCTTTGTTCCGCTCCTTCCTCTCAAATTCTTCTTTTGAAATGATGAGTTCATGGATATCTGGGGAGCCCGCTGGTTTGGTGATCATCTTTAACAAAGACAGAGATATCAAGTCATATAGTAGCGCATCACAGTCCATTAGAGGAATATGGTATAACACAGAGGAACATTTACCCTGGTTGACTGTCCAATGTAGAACACTGCTTGTTTCCCTCCTACTCCAAAATATGATATATCACTGTTGAGACTGCGAGCGACTGGATCAGGGCGAACATACCCTGCGTGATCACTAGTGAGACAAACAGGATAATGACTGACGATAGATACATGGAAAGCACCAAAAACAAATTTCAAGTGTATACTTAATTATTTGGAAAGTGCATTTTAATATACATTTAATGGGAGTCATTTTTTATTTATTTAAAAAAGCAAGTCAGTTAAGAACAAATTCTTATTTTACAATGACGGCCTACCCTGGCCAAACCCTCCCCTAACCCAGACGACGCTGGGCCAATTGTACGCCGCCCTAGGGGACTCCCGATCACGGCCGGTTGCGACACAGCCCGGGATCGAACCAGGGTCTGTCGTGACGCCTCTAGCACTGAGATGCAGTGCCTTAGACCACTGCGCCACTCGGGAGAAGGGTCTGACCGCAATGTCTGATCGAGAGACCTGAACAGGTCAGATCTTGTGATGTGGAAAAACTCCTGGCCCTACTCTTGCTAAACCAACCTTGAAAACGTGCCGCTTTCCCTGCTGAATTTGGAGAGCCTGTACACAGCCCAGTTATTAAGCTGCTTGGAGGTCATGCCACAGCCATTGTCCATGATAACCACTGCATGTTTCCCCAAGGACTCATCAAACAGCTGGGGAAAGAGATGAGAAACAATCAACTACCTCTGTGTTCCATTCCATCAATACTGTAGGGGTGCAGAACACTTTATATGAAAACATCACAATACTTATTCATCACTTTCATTCAAGACCACAATAACGCATATGAGGTTTACAACTGTTAGAAAAATAAATAGGGAGAGGAATTTTTATTTATTTAAATTGACAGTAGTATCTCACCAATCGGATGTCTATGGTCCTCACTCCTGTGTTGTGCGATGTAGCTGACAGTGCATTGTCGATTAGTTCTGCAAAGGCATACGCTGTTGGGGGGGAAAAGCTTTAATTAACTATAGGACACTATAGGCCTTTTAACACCGCTTCTTCTGGAACATAATCAGCCCGGGCCAGTAACTTCAAAGCGTCACAGAGTAGAAAATTGGTCGCAAGTGCTGAGCATAGACATTTCATTTAGTGTGGTGCAGTGTGAACACGGCTAATGAATACAAACAGGACTGTAATATTGTTGGTTTGGGCTGGAGAAGGTACATTATTTCAGAGGCACTCACGTAAAGAATTCTGGCCCTCACTAGCGTAGTACTCATACATGCCACTCCGGACCAGTGTGTCATAGTGAGGGAGAAACACAATGTGTTCCTTAGTTGCCATGGGCAGGATCTGGTCCTCGGTCTGCAACAGGTGGAGAGTGTTTCCTTGTTGAAGTTCCTCTGAAAGAGATGACACATCAACAACATAACGTATTGTCACTCACCTCTTATTCCCCTTGTATGAAAGGTTTATTTGTGACCCAATGCCTGACTATTAGTATACCAAAAACATTTTTCACTGATTGATCCAAGCAACGTGCCTATTTTTTTAAATGATAAATTAAAAAGTTGGTGATGGGCATTTCACTTTGGCATTTCTTTCTAGCACTACACCAGGTAGCCCTGACTGGAATGTCACTTACCATATCTGTCAAAATCTATTCCTTTTCTGTCCGTTGTAGTCAAGACAAACGTTTCGTTGGAAGGAATGGCAAATTCCTAAGGCAGGGAACACATGGAAAATAGTTGTCATATCTGCAGAGTTAGATATACACGTTTTGATAATTTGGTGAATGGTTTAGATATTTTATTGACAACTTGTTTATAACACTTGCATATAACAAATACTAGCAAGCTATTAACAATTTTATTAAAACATTAAATTGGCAAATGACACCTATATTTTTGGATCAATACACTTCCCATGATCCGCCACCTAGCCAAGCTATCTGAATGAGCAGCTAGTTAATTGTCAATACTCGTGGGAACTCGTTAATTGTCAAGAGCCAGCTGTTGCCAATTTGCAAATCAAGCAGGCAGCTGTCTGGCTAACATATCTCTGGATAACTAACAACGTTAGCTAGCTAGCTACTGTACCTTCGATACAACTTGAAGGAAGTCGTTGAAGTCCAAGCCATTTATGTCCAGAACTCTCTCCATTGTGTCGTCTCTTTCCGGACGACAGTCGAATACTACCACACTTTTATGTGGTTTATCTGACCCGTTAACTCCATTTTTACTCTGTAAAATGTGTGTTCTATTGCTATTGGCAATAGCAGACGTTTTCACACCTTCCGACTCTGCCATGTTTCTTCTTCAGGTGAAAGAACTCGTGAGTATGCGCAATGTACTGCGCATCTAATGCGTGGGCTGGGTCGTCACTAGTTGTCGCAAAATCCTAAACCCCGCCTATTTCGACAATTTATTTTCACATTAACCCTAACCAAAATGCTAACATTATGCCTAACTATAAGATTCAATTTACACCAAAAATCTATTTTTGTTTTCATTATTTCTTTAGGATATGGCCAATTTCGACTTTGTGGCTGTGGAAACGCGCGCGCTGGGGTGTATTCATTGATTGAATTCCGTTGCAAAACGTTTGATCTGTTACTAGGAACCAAACGGAAGTAAACGAAATCGGCACCCGGGGTGTACGCCCCTGTGGTGTCCCTCGCCGTTTTCGTCCCGTTTAAGAAAGGTTTACAACAGAATCGACGTAATGAATATGCCCCAGGTTTGGTGAATGCACGTGACGATAAACAAGCATCATGGCGGCGCACAGCAATAATGTCCAAGTAGAGAAAGTAGAAAACCCAGCAAAGAAAATAAATGTGTAAGTAACATTAGCAAACTAGTCACCTCCACAAGGTACGCTTATGGACACTCACGGCATGTGAAGATATCAAAGAGAGAGTAGTTTGCCAACCAGACTGGCTATGTCGATTGTGTTTAGAAATGCCAACGGGTGGCTGTTGGATGCTTGTTCACTTGTCGACAAGGGTGTCCAACTATGTAACGTTACTTCGGAGAGGAAAGCAGCCAGTGGAAAGTCGTATTTTAAATGTTATTTTAAACATGAGTGTTTCCAGATTTTAAAGTCTCACGTTAGTGTTAAATCAAGTTGTACTGTGACCACAAACGACAGTGCCGTCTCGAACGCAGCGCTACAGAGGAGTGAGAATAAAACTACAGTGGATTGTAAACCATCAAAGGTAAATTGGGCGGGGGGTCTGTTTCTTTATATGTACGCCAGGTCCGGTAGGTTACTTAATAAATATAAACCGTTACTAGTTACCTGTCCAAAATTGTAATCAGAAACGTAACTTTTGGATTACTTTAACTCAGTAACGTAATCTGATTACATTCAGTTACTTTTTGATTACTTCCCCCTTAAGAGGCATTAGAACAAGACAAATATATATGTTCCCAATTGAACCACATCTATTGCAGGATAAATCAATATTAAAGTTTACATAGCTGGCCATATATGGATGTTATGTTTTACTTTATGGGTTGGTTATGTAGGCTTCTTCTAACCAATTGCTTGCTACTACATAGACTAATATCTTTACATTAAAAAGCAGTCTATCAGAATTCCAGTCATTACAATAAATGTTATACCCCTTCATCTTAAAGAATAGGACTGGGAAAAATTGAAGTACTGTGCAGCCGTCTTCATCGACCTGGCCAAGGCTTTCGACTCTGTCAATCACTGTATTCTTATTGGCAGACTCAATAGCCTTGGTTTTTCTAATGACTGCCTCGCCTGGTTCACCAACTACTTTGCAGACAGAGTTCAGTGTGTCAAATCGGAGGGTATGTTGTCCGGACCTTTGGCAGTCTCTATGGCGGTACCACAGGGTTCAATTCTCGGGCCAACTCTTTTCTCGGTATACATCAATGATGTCGCTCTTGCTACGGGCGATTCCCTGATCCACATCTACGCAGACGACACCATTCTGTATACTTCTGGCCCTTCCTTGGACACTGTGCTAACTAACCTCCAAACGAGCTTCAATGCCATACAACACTCCTTCCGTGCCCTCCAACTGCTCTTAAACGTTAGTAAAACCAAATGCATGCTTTTCAGCCGTTCGCTGCCCGCACCCGCCCGCCCGACTAGCATCACCACCCTGGACGGTTCCGACCTAGAATATGTGGACAACTAAATATCTAGGTGTCTGGCTAGACTGTAAACTCTCCTTCCAGACTCATATTAAACATCTCCAATCCAAAATCAAATCTAGAATTGGCTTTCTATTTCGCAACAAAGCCTCTTAAACTCACACTGCCAAACTTACCCTAGTAAAACTGACTATCGATCCGATTCTCGACTTCGGAGATGTCATCTACAAAATAGCTTTCAATACTCTACTCAGCAAACTGGATGCAGTCTATCACAGTGCCATCCGTTTTGTTACCAATCACCTTATACCACCCACCACTGCGACCTGTATGCTCTAGTCGGCTGGCCCTCACTACATATTCGCCGCCAGACCCACTGGCTCCAGGTCATCTGTAAGTCTATGCTAGGTAAAGCTCCGCCTTATCTCAGTTCACTGTCACGATAACAACCACCCACCGCTGAGCACACGTTCCAAACAGGACAAGTGGGGAAAAAAAGTATTTAGTCAGTCACCAATTGTGCAAAGTTCTCCCACTTAAAAAGATGAGAGGCCTGTAATTTTCATTATAGGTACACTTCAACTATGACAGACAAAATGAGAAAAAAAATCCAAGAAAATCACATTGTAGGATTTTTTATGAATTATTTGCAAATTATGGTGAAAATAAGTTTTTGGTCAATAACAAAAGTTATTCTCAATACTTTGTTATTACCCTTTATTGGCAATGACAGAGGTCAAACGTTTTCTGTAAGTCTTCACAAGGTTTTCACACACTGTTGCTGGTATTTTGGCCCATTCCTCCATGCAGATCTCCTCTAGAGCAGTGATGTTTTGGGGCTGTTGCTGGGCAACACGGACTTTCAACTCCCTCCAAAGATTTCTATGGGGTTGAGATCTGGAAACTGGCTAGGCCACTCCAGGACCTTGAAATGCTTCTTACGAAGCCACTCCTTCGTTGCCCGTGCGGTGTGTTTGGATCATTGTCATGCTGAAAGACCCAGCCACGTTTCATCTTCAATGCCCTTGCTGATGGAAGGAGGTTTTCACTCAAAATCTCACGATACATGGCCCAATTCATTCTTTCCTTTACACAGATCAGTCGTCTGGTCCCTTTGCAGAAAAACAGCCCCCAAGCATGATGTTTCCACCCCATGCTTCACAGTAGGTATGGTGTTCTTTGGATGCAACTCAGCATTCTTTGTCCTCCAAACACAACGAGTTGAGTTTTTACCAAAAAGTTCTATTTTGGTTTCATCTGACCATATGACATTCTCCCAATCTTCTTCTGGATCATCCAAATGCTCTCTAGCAAACTTCAGACGGGCCTGGACATGTATTGGCTTAGCAGGGGGACACGTCTTGCACTGCAGATTTGAGTCCCTGGCGGCGTAGTTGTGTTACTGATGGTAGGCTTTGTTACTTTGGTCCCAGCTCTCTGCAGGTCATCACTAGGTCCCCCCGTGTGGTTCTGGGATTTTGCTCACCGTTCTTGTGATCATTTTGACCCCACGCGGTGAGATCTTGCGTGGAGCCCCAGATCGAGGGAGATTATCAGTGGTCTGTATGTCTTCCATTTCCTAATAATTGCTCCCACAGTTGATTTCTTCAAACCAAGCTGCTTACCTTATGCAGATTCAGTCTTCCCAGCCTGTGCAGGTCTACAATTTTGTTTCTGGTGTCCTTTGACAGCTCTTTGGTCTGGCCATAGTGGAGTTTGGAGTGGACTGTTTGAGGTTGTGGACAGGTGTCTTTTTATACTGATAACAAGTTCAAACAGGTGCCATTAATACAGGTAACGAGTGGAGGACAGAGGAGCCTCTTAAAGAATAAGTTACAGGTCTGTGAGAGCCAGAAATCTTGCTTGTTTGTTATTGACCAAATACTTTTTCCACCATAATTTGCAAATAAATTCATTAAAAATCCTACAATGTGATTTCTAATTTTGTCTGTCATAGTTGAAGTGTACCTATGATGAAAATTACAGGCCTCTCTCATATTTTTAAGTGGGAGAACTTGCACAATTGGTGCTGACTAAATACTTTTTTGCCCCACTGTATATCTCACTGATCATCCCCCAAAGCCAACACCTCATTTGGCCGCCTTTCCTTCCAGTTCTCTGCTGCCAGTGACTGGAACGAATTGCAAAAATCGCTGAAGTTGGAGACTTTTATTTCCCTCACCAACTTTAAACATTCAACTATCTGAGCAGCTAACCGATTGCTGCAGCTGTACATAGTCCATCTGTAAATAGCCCACCCAATCTACCTACCTCATCCCATTTACATTTACATTTAAGCATTTAGCAGACGCTCTTATCCAGAGCGACTTACAAATTGGTGCATTCACCTTATGATATCCAGTGGAACAACCACTTTACAATAGTGCATCTAACTCTTTTAAGGGGGGGGGGGGGGTTAGAAGGATTACTTTATCCTATCCTAGGTATTCCTTAAAGAGGTGGGGTTTCAGGTGTCTCCGGAAGGTGGTGATTGACTCCGCTGACCTGGCGTCGTGAGGGAGTTTGTTCCACCATTGGGGGTCCAGAGGAGCGAACAGTTTTGACTGGGCTGAGCGGGAACTGTATTCCTCAGAGATTAGGAGGACGAGCAGGCCAGAGGTGGATGAACGCAGTGCCCTTGTTCATCCCCATACTGTTTTTATTTTATTTACTTTTCTGCTCTTTTGCACACCAGTATCTCTACTTGCACATCATCTGCTCATTTATCACTCCAGTGTTAATCTGCTAAATTGTAATTATTTGCTCCTATGGCCTATTTATTGCCTACCTCCTCATGCCTTTTGCACACACTGTATATAGACTTTCTTTTTTCCACTGTGTCATTGACTTGTTTATTGTGTTATTGGCTTGTTTATTGTTTACTCCATGTGTAACTCTGTGTTGTTGTCTGTGTCACACTGCTTTGCTTTATCTTGGCCAGGTCGCAGTTGCAAATGCGAACTTGTTCTCAACTAGCCTACCTGGTTAAATAAAAGTAAAATAAAAAAGTATAGATTAACCAAATTGTTTTACCTGAGCATAACCCCAAAACTAAGGATGTATTAGCCAGCTCTACTCTGTTGTTTATGATTTTGCTGTCATGATTGGGATGATTGGGCTCATTGATTCGAGTTGAAAAAGAAATGCTGTGCTCATGGAATGGCATGCTTTGAGCACTACTGAAAAGTGCTATCTACATTTAAAAAATGAATGCGAAATGCTACGTTTGGTATATAGGCCTGTTAACTTTTTGTTGGTGATATCTTGATAATGTGCAGCTGTTTAAAGAGTAAATCCACAGATGAAACAATAACCAAAAGATGACCCCGCCTTTGTTCTGGTAAAAAGCTGAGGGATGGGCCTGGAGAAATGTAACCACTCTCAGATTAATAGACAGCGCTATGGATGCAAGGACTGACCATCCATGATATCAAAAGTATTGTTTTAACATGATGTTATGAGGCTATACGGTGTTTGGTTACATTTACAATGTTTACAAACATTGGAGAAAAACAAGTTTATATTTTGGGGTTCTCATGGAGTGTGACAGTTGAACTAAGCTCATGAGGCATTTATAAGTTATATTCTTCAAGTGTGTGTGTGTGGTGTGTGTGTGCATTTTTCACTGGCTGCCCACTGGTTTCAAAATCAATGATTGATAGGCAGCTTAAACTTATTGAATTCAAACATTATTGCGTTCAAACAGCTTTCCACAATCCGTAAGGTGCAAATAGCTACATGAGAGAGCAGCAGTGTGAGTCACATCAATGCACTATGTAGATATCAATAATAAGTGATATCTGATTACAGTTACCGTTTTTATTAATCTCTTACATGTAATCCGTTACTCCCCAACCATGTATGTATGTATGTATGTCTCAAATCAAATGTTATTTGTCACATTTATTATATTTTTAGCCTGCCTTTATAACTGCGACCTGGTCAAGATAAAGCAAAGCAGTGTGACACAAACAACAACACATAGTCACACATGGAATAAACAAACATACAGTCAATAACACAATAGCGAAAAAAAAAAGTATATATACAGTGTGTGCAAATGAGGTAAGATAAGGGAGGTAAGGCAATATATAGGCCGTAGTGGCGAAATAATTACAATTTAGAAATTAAACTCTGGAGTGATAGATGTGTAGAATATGAATGTGCAAGTAGAGATACTGGGGTGCAAATTAGCAAAAAAATATATAACAGTATGGGGATGAGGTAGTTGGATGGGCTATTTACAGATGGGCGATGTACAGGTGCAGTGATATGTGAGCTGCTCTGACAGCTGGAGCTTAAAGTTAGTGAGGGAGATATGGGTCTCCAGCTTCAGTGATTTTTGCTATTTGTTCCAGTCATTGGCAGCAGAGAACTGGAAGGAAAGGTGGCCAAAGGAGGAATTGGCTTTGGGGGGGACCAGTGAAATATACCTGCTGGGGCGCGTGCTACGGGTGGGTGCTGCAATGGTGACCAGTGAGCTGAGATAAGGTGGGGCTTTACCTAGCAAAGACTTATAGATGACCTGGAGCCAGTGGGTTTGGCGACGAATATGAAGCGAGGGCCAGCCAACGAGAGCATACAGGTCGCAGTGGTTGGTAGTATATGGGGCTTTGGTAACAAAACGGATGGCACTGTGATAGACTGCATCCAGTTTGCTGAGTAGAGTGTTGGAGGCTATTTTGTAGATGACATCGCCGAAGTCGAGGATCGACAGGATAGTCAGTTTTACGAGGGTATGTTTGGTAGCATGAGTGAAGGATGCTTTGTTGCAAAATAGGAAGCTGATTCTAGAGTTACTTTTGGATTGGAGATGCTTAATGTGAGTCTGGAAGGAAAGTTTACAGTCTAGCCAGACACCTAGGTATTTGTAGTTGTCCACATATTCTAAGTTAGAACCTTCCAGAGAAGTGATGCTGGGCGGGCGGGCGGGCATGTGCAGGCAGCGATTGGTTGAAGACCATGCATTTAGTTTTACTTGCATTTAAGAGCAGTTGGAAGCCACAGAAGGAGAGTTTATGGCATTGAAGCTTGTCTGGAGGGTAGTTAACACATTGTCCAAAGAAGGGCCAGATGTATACAGAATGGTGTCGTCTCTGTAGAGGTGGATCAGAGAATCACCAGCAGCAAGAGCGACATCATTGATGTATACCGAGAAAAGAGTCGGTCCGAGAATTGAACCCTGTGGCACCCCCATAGAGACTGCCAGAGGTCTGGACAATAGGCCCTCCGATTTGACACACTGAACTCTGTCTGAGAAGTAGTTGGTGAACCAGGTGAGGCAGTCATTGCGAGGCTGAGTCTGCTGATAAGAATGTGGTGATTGACAGAGTCTAAAGCCTTGGCCAGGTCGATGAATACAGCTGCACAGGTGTAGACCTTACAGTGAAATGCTTACAAGACCTTAACCAACAATGCAGTTTTAAGAAAAATTGTGTCAAAGTATTTACTAAAAAAACTGAAGTTTAAAAAAATGTACAAAAAAAAGAGCAGTAGAAAAAAAAAAATTTGTTGAGAGCAACAATAAAATAACAGTAATGAGGCTATATAGAGGGGGTACCGGTACAGTCAATGTGCTGGGGTACAGGATAGCGAAGGTAATTGAGGTCATATGTACGGTACCAGTCAAAAGTTTGGACACACGGCCTCCCGGGTGGCGCAGTGGTCTAAGGCACTGCATCGCAGTGCTAGCTGTGCCACCAGAGACTCTGGGTTCGAGCCCAGGCTCTGTCGCAGCCAGCCGCGACCGGGAGGTCCATGGGGCGACGCACAATTGGCCTAGCGTCGTCCGGGTTAGGAAGGGTTTGGCCGGTAGGGATATCCTTGTCTCATCGCGCACCAGCGATTCCTGTGGCGCGGGCTGGGCGCAGTGCACGCCGACCAAGTCGCTATGTGTACAGTGTTTCCTCCGACACATTGGTGCGGCTGGCTTCCGGGTTGGATGCGTGCTGTGTTAAGAAGCAGTGTGGCTTGGTTGGGTTGTGTTTCGGAGGACGCATGGCTCTCGACCTTCGTCTCTCCCGAGCTCGTACGGGTGTTGTAGCGATGAGACAAGACAGTAACTACTAACAATTGGATACCACGAAATTGTTGAGAAAAAGGTACAATTTTTATTTATTTTTTAAATAAAGTTTGGACACCTACTCATTCAAGGGTGTTTCTTTATTTTTACTAATTTCTACGTTGTAGAATAATAGTGAAGACATCAAAACTATGAAAACACATGGAATCATGTAGTAACCAAAAAACTGTTAAACAAATCAAAATATATTTTAGATTCTTCAAAGTAGCCACCCTTTGCCTTGATGACAGCTTTGCACACTCTTGGCATTCTCTCAACCAGCTTCACCTGGAATGCTTTTCCAACAGTCTTGAAGCAGTTCCTACATGCTGATCACTTGGCTGCTTTTCCTTCACTCTGCAGTCCAACTCAATTGGATTGAGGTTGGGTGATTGTGGAGGCCAGGTCAGCTGACGCAGCACTCCATCACTCTCCTTCTTGGTCAAATAGCCCTTAACAGCCAGGAGTTGTGTTGGGTCATTGTCCTGTTGAAAATCAAATTATATTTCCACTACGCACAAACCAGAAGGGATGGTGTATCGCTGCAGAATGCTGTGGTAGCCATGCTGGTTAAGTGTGCCTTGAATTCTAAATAAATCCGTGTCACCAGCAAAGCACCATCACACCTCCTCCTCCATGCAAATAGTCCGGGTAGCCAATTGATTAGCTGTTCAGGAGTCTTATGGCTTGGGGGTAGAAGCTGTTAAGAAGTCTTTTGGACCTAGACTTGGCTAGACATGTCTGGAGAGTGGGGCTAACTTGCCAGGTAATATCACTGGGAAACGCCTTTGTTTTAACCACAGATCTTTTGATTTATTCAAATCCCACAGAAAAGAAAACGAAAACGCAATGATCTGAACCAAGGAGAAATTGATTCACTGGCCTTCCACCACAAGGTAATCTTATATGTTTACCATTACTTAGTTTACCCATTACCATTACTCAGACTTTTTATTGTTGACCACTGCTTATCATTGTGTTATGACCAGATCAGGTCTGCCATTTTGGAGGGGACCAAATCCATAGTGGATGCTGGGCTCTCCTGTGAGTACCTGAGTGAGGTCAACGATGCTCGGGAGGATACCCTGCCTTCCCAGGAATGCAACCTGGCAGCCTTGTGTGACATGGCTAAAGAGCTCCCTCTAGTGACTGAACATGGAGAGGACCCAGTTCAGTTCATTGAGTCTGAGGATGGCTGTAGTACAACACACCTTGACCTGTTCACGCGGATCACAGAGAATCGTATGGACTTTGCCATGGAGGTGACGCTGATGGGAGAGAAATACATTATCCCACCACGATGTGCCTTCTTGCTCTCTGATTTTGCCAGAATGCAGCCCCTGGTTGGCTGTGAGTGTACAAAACCCAATCATGATAAAGAGCTTGCATTTGCTGATTTTATGTTTTGTCAGTGCAGAAATACATTATCTTTATAAATCTCTTAAACTCTCAAAAAATGTTTTGAGGAGTCGAGTGGAGAGAAGGCAATGCTTTAGTGAACTAAATAAGGATCCTCTCTGCCTGTGTATGCCTAATGTCTTAGAACAGGGTTTCCCAAACTCGGTCCTGCCCCCCCCCCCCCCCCCCCCCCCCCCCCCCCCCCCCTCGGTGAAGGTTTTGGTTTTTCATCGAGCATTACACAGCTGATTCAGATAATCAAAGCTTGATGTTGAGTTGATCATTTGAATCGTGTGTAGTGCTAGGGCAAAAAAACTAAATGTGCACCCAGAAGGGGCCCCAGGACCTAGTTTGGGGAAACCCTGTCTTAGAAAACTGATTATTTTGCAGATGGAAAGTTTTTCGACCTCATTGTCCTGGATCCTCCTTGGGAAAACAAGTCTGTCAAAAGGAGTGGCAGGTTAGCTTAAGTTGCATTATTTTCCAGTGTGATTTTATTCCAAGCGACATCCACTGCAATGTATGACTCTGTGAACCTCTTATTCTGTTTTGACCATATTGTGCATTTCTCCTGCTGACCTCTAGGTATAGCTTTCTGCCCTCCTCCCAGCTCAAACGGCTCCCTGTCCCACTGCTGGCCTCCACAGGCTGTGTGGTGGTCACCTGGGTGACCAACAGGCCCAGCCACCTGCGCTTCGTCAGGGACGAGCTGTACCCACACTGGGGCGTGGAGGTGCTGGCAGAGTGGTTCTGGGTCAAGGTAGAACACAAAGGAACCTAGAATTGATCAAAGTCATTATAATTGTTATATATTTGTTTAGTTTAAATGACACTACTAAATGGTGATAGTAAAAGTGGTCATGTTTCATCTAGGACCTCTAATGTTGAGTTTGCTTCTGAAATTAGCTACATGATCTTTATGAACGTAAGCATTTTTCTCTGATGTATTGTCTACGTTTTCGCCCTCAGGTCACCAGGTCAGGGGAATATGTGTTTCCACTGGACTCTCTGCATAAGAAGCCTTACGAGGTGTTGGTACTTGGTCGATATCGTGGGTGCGGACACCACTCACACAGGTGTGACAAAATAAAAATGTTATTCCATTGTATTTTTTTTTACCCCTTTTTCTCCCCAATTTCATGTTATCCAATTGGTAGTTACAGTCTTGTCCATCGCTGCAACTCCCGTAAGGACTCGGGAGAGGCGAAGGTCGAGAGCCATGCGTCCTCCGAAACACAACCCAACCAAGCCGGAAGCCAGCCGCAGCAATGTGTCGGAGGAAACACTGTACACCTGGCGACCGTGTCAGCGTGCACTGCCTGCCACAGGAGTCGCTAGTGCGTGATGGGACAAAAACATCACTGCCGGCCAAACCCTCACCTAAACCGGACGACGCTGGGCCAATTGTGCGCCGCCCCATGGGTCTCCTGGTCGCGGCCGGCTGCGACAAATCCTGGACTCGAACCCAGAATCTCTAGTGGCACAGCTAGCACTGCGATTCAGTGCCTTAGACCACTGTGCCACTCGGGAGGCTACATTTTTTTACATGAATTGCTTAAAGGCCCGGTGCAGTCAAAAACGGGATTTTATATATGCAGTATTTCCACACCAAGGTTGGAATAATACGGTGAAATTGTGAAAATTATGTTAATGCCCTTTTAGCGTAAGAGCTATTTGAAAAGACCCACTGAAATTTCTGCCTGTTTTGGTGGAACTGAGTTTAGTTATGTCAGGTGACATCACCAGGTGGTAAATTAGTTAATAGACCAATAAGAAAGAGTTACAAACCTCTCTGCCAATAACAGTTTTCAGTTTTCCCCTCTACTAAAACCATTCCCAGACAGTCTTAGCAAAATTCTTGCTTGAGATATTGCTCTTTTGCTAAGAAGCTATTTTTGTTTCTTTTTGACCATTTAAATTAAAAACAATCACTGTAAGGTACTTAATTGTTACCCAGAAATGATTTAACATTGAGATAAAAATGGCTGTATTGGACCTTTTTTAAGTCTCCTGTGTATTTTCTTTCATTACTGGAACGTTCGATCTCCTCCAAAACATGACGCGCTTTCTCCATCTCCTTTACAGCTCTCTGAGGAAGACAGAGCTCCCTATGGAGGAGCAGCGTGTGATCGTCAGTGTCCCATCAGCCCTACACTCCCATAAACCTTCACTCTCAGGTCAGTATTCCCAGCACGTCCTGGTTCCACCAACAGCGTCATAAGTATGTCAGCGTCATAAGAACGTAATGTGGTAGCCAAGTGCGTAGGAATGAATGAATACAGTTCCAGTAATGAAATTCATAATTGGAGAAATGATTGAACTGAATAGTTTCACCACTAGAGGGCAATACTGTGACGTAAGTGTCCGCGATTGCTGTGTTTTGACCTGGCTCTGTCAGTGCTCTGTTCTCACTGACTCACTCTCTGTCCCTCACTCACTAAAAGCACAGGACAATGCCTTGCTATTAAACGGAAGGACATCAGCTGCAGGGTTCGTGCTCTAACCTGTCCCAATGGCTAATTGTGACCCCAGTTTGTCACGATGTGCTGCGTTATGTCACACACCCAGTTTACAAATGCCTGATTGAGAACTTAAAACACCTCTGTAGTGTGGTTATCTGTACGGTCTGATTGGCCTTTGATTGTTAACAAGTCAAACCATTGCTCTGATCTGAACAATGTTGTTTAGAAAGCAATGATGAGACCTTGAAGACAATGAATATGTAGAGTGGGGCTCGACATCAACTCTCTGCTTCTTCAGGGAAAGCGATTTATGCGTGTTTTATTTACTTGGGGAGGAAGAGGTTTGTCAGTGCCCTGTCAGCTGAATATACAAGATGACTGGGAAAGTGGCAGGATATTGTGAGATTTAAATTCGTTATGACTGCATTGTGCTTTGTGACTATTGTGTTGAGAATATATTATGAGTCTCTTATTACGCTTTGTTTCACAGCGTTGTCTTTTCATTGTTACAAGTAATAAGTAATAGAACACACCGTATCTTTGCCTTGGGCAAGAGTTGCAGCAAAACAGTGTGATACTCAGGGAAAACTCCGACATGTGTAGACAAACTCCATACTATGGCGGGGGAAATATCGTTTTTTTCCCCCAGCCATGATTAATAAGTCCACAGTCAAACTCAAAGAGCACGCTATTTCACACTCGCCAAGTAACCCATCATCATTTGAGCCGCTGTCATTCCGAATTGTGTGTTTTGATATATCACTTTTTGGTGACGTCATCCCCTTCTCATCCCTGTCTCTGACCTTCCAGCGAATCCCCCTCCAACCCCTCTGGGTAGCAGGGAGGCTGTGGTGGGCGTGGTAGAACGCAGTGCTGCTGGGATGAAATGTCAGAGGAGCTGGTCCCGCAGAGAGGTGCCACGGCACATTAACATAACCCGTGATAAAGAGGCATAGAGCGGACCTTTTCTGATCCTGAAAGGTTCTATCGACCCGTTGGCAAAAAGGAACATCCGGACGTGGGCATTAATGCTGAATATTCACTCTCGAGTACCCAGGGGCGGGAAAAGGATTTGGGCTGCTGTCCTTTTCTCACACCCCCTCTGGTGGATTCTTATGCAACAGCTTGAAATGGTGAATATCAAAAGTCTCTAAACCGTACCCCCTCTAAAACACGATGAAGTCCTCTTCCTCAGTCACTGTTACCACAGGGCAATATCCATGTTAGGGGATTGGAGCACAAGTGGGGTATGCAGTCCCAAGTGTTTTGGATGTGCCAGGTCTGGAGGCAGTGGCCAACTCCTTACCCCTGACCTCAGTATGACATCACAGCATGGATGTCCTAAACAGAGGGCGGAGCGGAGAGCGACTCTGTGATCCGATAGCTCTCTATCCCCCCTCTTCCCCCAGTGATCCTGTTAGTGACATCAGACGTGTGTGTGTGTGTGTGGCTGCAGTAGGGACACAGAGGGACACCAACGCTCACTCCTCCTCAGAGATCCAAACACATCCTCGCCAGATGGCCGAAACGGCAGAAAAAAAGTGTTTATGCTCCTCAGAGTGTGAATAATCTGTTTGCTTTTAATTGTGGCTCCTAAAAACTTTGATCATTAGCTAAAGTTGAATATTTTCCTCCCAGCATTGTATTGTAATAAGCGGCTAATTGGCAGTGCCCTCCTCATGCCCGCCCAATTCACTGGCACCCAGCCAGCGTGTGTGAGATTCTAATTGACTTTTGAAAAGATGTGTGCTACTGTTTAAACTCAGAGAACCTGAGATATTGGTAAGTGATTTATATTTGTCCTATTTCACATGTAGAAGTGTGTGTGTGAATTGGAAATGTTTATTTTTTTGCATATCCCAACTCGACCCTGGAGCAATTAGGGGTACGTGCCTTGCTCAAGGGCACATTGACCGATTCTTAATCTTGTCGGCTCGGGGTTTCGATCTAGCGACATTTCGGTTACTGGCCCAACACTTTAACCACTAGGCTACCTGCTGTCCTGGGGAGGTGAGAAAGGCAGGGAAAATAACTTTACTCACTCACAGCTGGAGGTGCTGAGTAAGGTGATATACAGTGGGGAGAACAAGTATTTGATACACTGCCGATTTTGCAGGTTTTCCTACTTACAAAGCATGTAGAGGTCTGTAATTTTTTTATCATAGGTACACTTCAACTGTGAGAGACGGAATCCAGAAAATCACTTTGTATGATTTTTAAGTAATTCATTTGCATTTTATTGCATGACATAAGTATTTGATCACCTACCAACCAGTAAGAATTCCGGCTCTCACAGACCTGTTCTTAGTTTTCTTTAAGAAGCCCTCCTGTTCTCCACTCATTCCTGTTATTACCGCACCTGTTTGAACTCGTTACCTGTATAAAGACACCTGTCCACACACTCAATCAAACAGACTCCAACCTCTCCACAATGGCAAAGACCAGAGAGCTGTGTAAGGCATCAGGGCTAA
>NC_036867.1:15831713-15939315 GCF_002910315.2 Salvelinus sp. IW2-2015
CCTGTTTGAATCGTTACCTGTATAAAAAGACCTGTCCACACACTCAATCAAACAGACTCCAACCTCTCCACATGGCCAAAGACGAGAGATGTGTAATGACTGGGCTAAAATTGTAGACCTGCACAAGGCTGGGGGGGCTCTCAGAGGACAATAGGCACAGCAGCTTGGTGAGAAGGCAACAACTGTTGCGACAATTATTCGCAAAATGGAAGAAGTTCAAGATGACGGTCAATCACCCTCGGTCTGGGGCTCCATGCAAGATCATTCGTGTGGGGGGCATCAATGATCATGAGGAAGGTGAGGGATGAGCCCAGAACTACACGGCAGAACCTGGTCAATGACTGAAAGCGCTGGGACCCACAGTCCTCAAATAAAACCATTAGTAACAACTACGCCGTCATGGATTAAATCTGCAGCGCACGCAAGGTCCACTTGCTCAAGCAGGCATGTCCAGCCCGTCTGAAGTTTGCACATGACATCTGGAATGTCCAGGCGGAGATGGAAGAAGGTCATGTGGTCTGAATGAGCAAAAATAGAGCTTTTTTGGTCTAAACTCCACTCAGTGTTTGGATGAAGAAGAAGGATGAGTAACCAAGAAACCATCCCAACGTGAATGTGAATGGAGGTGGAAACATATCTTTGGGGATGCTTTTCTGCAAAAGGACAGTGACAGACTGGCCCGTATTGAGGGAGGATGAATGGGGCATGTATCGCGAGATTTGGCCAACATCCTCCCTCAGTAAGAGCATTGGAAGATGGGGTCTGGCTTGAGTCTTCCAGCATGACAACGACACGAACAACACAGCAGGGCAACTAGGAGTGGTCCGTAAGAAGCATCTCAAGGTCTGGAGTGGCCTAGCCAGTCTCCAGACCTGAACCCAATAGAAATCTTTGGAGGGAGCTGAAACGTATTGCCAGTCGAAGCGCCGAACCTTGAAGGATTTGGGAGGAAGGTCTGGTTGGAGGAGTGGGGCAATCCCTTTGCTGCGCGTGTGCTGCAAGACGGCTGGTCTAACCGAACTAAGAAACGTATGATCTCTGTAATTGGCAAAACGGTTTCTGTTACAAATATTAATATCTGCTTTTTCTGATGTATCAAATACTTATGTCATGCAATAAAAATGCAAATTAATTACTTAAAAATCATATACAATGTGATTTTCTGGATTTTTGTTTTAGATTCCGTCTCTCACAGTTGAAGTGTACCTATGATTAAAAATTATAGACCTCTACATGTTTTGTAAGTAGGAAAACCTGCAAAATCGGCAGTGTATCAAATACTTGTTCTCCCCACTGTATGTACAGTATTTTTACCACTTTTAGCCAGTGGTGTAAAGTACAAATGTTACAATACTTTAAAGTACTACTTAAGTAGTTTTGCGGGAGGTGTCTGTATTTTACATTTATATTTAAAATAAACTTTTACTCTACTATATTCCTGAAGATCTGTACTTTTTACTCCCATACATTTTCCCTGACACCCAAAAGTACTCGTTACATTTCGAATGCTCAGGCAGGACAGCAATATGGTCCAATTCACACACCTAGCAATATAACGAGTTGTCATTCCTACTGCCTCTGATCTGGCGGACTCCCTAAACAAAAATACTGTGTTTGTAAATTATGTCTGTGCCCATCTGTATGCAGATACAAACATTATCATAATTGTGCCATCTGGTTTGCGTAATATAAGTAATTTGATTTATAGCATTTACTCTTACTCAATTATGACAATTGAGTACTTTTACCACCACTGTACTTAAATACATTTAATACCAGAGATTTTTTTTAAACTTTTACTCAAGTACTATTTTACTCAAGTATGACAATTGAGTACACATTCCAACTGCTTTTACCAAACACTTTTATCCAATCCGACTTACAGTACAGTGAGAGAATCAATATTTGTGTTCCCTGTGAGACTTCAACCCTTGACCTTGGCGTTGCTAGGGCCGCGCACTTACCATCTGAGCCACACAGAACCGCACACACTGCAGCTTATTATTTGTGAGTGTTTGTGGTTTTATAACCTCCTCTCACACAAAGTATTAATTCCCTGAAATACCTCACTTTCAAAATGAATGGGTTGAGATCAGGTGGGGCAGTAGAACAAGCGCTGTCATCAATATCCTGAACTTGGCTCTCCCAGGATCAGTTTGACAACCCAAACGGCACCCTAATGCTTATTTAGTGCACTACATTTGATGAGTCCCGGTGGAAAAGTAGTTCACTAAATACGGAATAGGTTGCCGTTTGGGATTTACACCGAATGTGCAGGGTCTAAACTCAAGGCAGCAGCATTGAGAGAAACATCACAAAGACTAAGTTGAGCCGCGAGGCAAGCCGCAAGTCTCACACCCCCTCTCTTGCCTTGAGTTTTTAGATAATTAGACCTTTTTATTCCCTCTCCAAACTTTGCGAGCTGAGTCACCAATCAGAGTGTTTCTTCTGTGTTAGTCTGTGAGCTTTTCATGTTTGGCCTTTCTCCCCCCACCCCCTAACTTTTTTCTTTCTGACATGTTTTGTAAGAGAGGTGTAGGCTGGGCAGGTTTAGGAGGGGGATTGAGGAGGGGGGGCTGGACGGACGGGGGGGGGGGGGTCTTAGACTCTGGGGTTTTGGCGCTCATTAACCTGCCTAGTGTAGAGTGAGTGGAGTGTGCGAGCGGGGCGTGAGCACGCATGTGAGCGAGCAGACAGCGGAGATGAAGTGAACCCTATCGGTCAGGAATGCTGTTCCTGGAAAGCCATTGTTGCCCAACTCAAGGACAGCCAGAACACCCCCATGCACGAATCCAGCATTCATTGGCAAGCCAGACATAAAGCCCCCACTCCCCCTTCTGCACCAACTAAATACCCCCATAGGCAGATCCTGTTCAGATTTGTAATTTCTATCAGAATAATCTATTATTTCTATTCTCCTCTGAGGACATCTAAAATGTCTTGAACTCCCCATCCTCTCCCTCTTCTTTATTGACAGATATTAGAATGTGAGATGGGGAGATAGTTTCTGAACTCTATTCCTCTCCTCTGAGTGACTGCACTGGGGATATAACCTGGGCCTGAAGGGGTACCTGCTGTCCGGAGGCGGCAGCATTACCAATAGACCAGCCCTAGGCGCCCTCTTCTATTTCTTTGTTTCCCTCCACAGAGGTGTTAAGGCCGTACGTGGGTGCCGACGCCCGGTGCCTGGAGCTGTTTGCCAGAAGCCTGCAGCCAGGATGGACCAGCTGGGGCAACGAGGTGATCAAGTTTCAGCATGTCAGTTATTACACCGTGGAGCCCACAGACGAGCCCACAGATACGGCTACAGGATCCTTACATGGAGAGTCCTCTCCTCACTTCTCTCTACCTCCTCCAACACCGGACTAATCATCACAGTTTAATAGCATACCGTTGAAGCTTTCCACATCAAAATCCCAATTTGTTTTCATAGTCAAGGAGCCCCTGAAATCTCTCTCCATCTCCTTTGATCTGTTATTTTCTTTCATTTGGGACTCTTGATTTGTGTTTCTGGGTCGTAGTATGTTGGGGGTGGTGAATCACAGAGCCCATGATGCGATGGAGGGGAGATGAAAGTGCATCGCTCCGGAGCTCAGATCAAGGTTGATGTTTTGAGCTGAAGCTAATAACCTATAGCTCTATGTTCGGTTCAGACACACAACTGTGTGTTACCTCAGAGCGGTGTGTTGTGCATTGATGATGGAGCTATGCTGGCACAATGTCTGGTTTAATAATTGTCAAAGTGTACGTACATGTTTTATAATGTGCTGAAATGTGTTGGGTAATGTGTATCCATTTAAATCCAAGAGTTGAATAAAGAAACCAAACTTTATTGTTTTGAGTTTTGTATCACTCGACCCAGCCATAAGATGCTCTGATTTTGTGAGGACATTTGCCCTGTCCCATTGTAGAGATATGATCTACCTTGCACCCTTTTTGATGTGTTTTTCTGAGTGCAATGGCTATTTCATGTGTCCCAAATGGCACCCTATTCCCTTTATAGAGCTCTGGTCAAAAGCACTGCTCTATATAGGGAATAGGGTGCCATTTGAAATGCACAATGCGGCTGTCGTCCAGGTTACAGAGAGAGACCACCAGCTCGACTGCGAGCCACGCCTGCCTCTGAGTCTGCCATTTGTATGTAGGAACCAAACAAAAATAACAGTACCTGAGCCATAAACCGTTAGATTACGTCATTCTCACACCATCCCTACCTACTAGTTTGGAAGGTGCCAAAACACACTACTTTATTTTTGCCACCTCTCACACCATCCATCCCTGGCTCACTTCCTCCCCTCCCCTGTGTGGCTGGGTAAGGTATGGGCAGGGTGGGGTGGGGCGGGGCTACTCTAATGGGCCTTTAGTTTCTCTGGGGGACTGTCACAGAGCCAGATGAGGATGAGTTACAGCCACTGCAGCACACAGCATAGCAAATCACTAACTAATGAATCCAGAACAGGATAATTTCCGCATTACACATTCTCTTTGTTTCATTCTCCCTTTCTCATTCTCCATCTCTTTCTTTCCCTCCTCTCACGACAGGAGGAAAACATGAATGAGAAACAGCAGAATGAGAGGTTAGATGTAATGTATTCCTGTCTGGGTAAAGAGGTAGACTCAGATATTGGACACTTCTCACAGATTGAATTAAAGGAGTGTAGCGCTTTCTCATTAGTCTGCTCCCCAGGTGAGCACTTACTGATTTTATTCTTGTTATTGGGAGTTGTCAACTCCAAAATAATCCTGCATCCTTGAAACCCCCATGGAGATGTGGCAAAATAAATACCACATTTGGAAAACAAACTTCTTAGTAGATTCAAGGCTCGGGCTGTAATGTAGCTGGAATCATAGTTACAAAAACATGATTTAAACATTTCTGCCTTTGACAAAAAAAATGTGTCTTTCACAACTGTGTTTGCATCAGTTTCAAAGGCAGCCAATTAGTGTTGAATGTCTCAAAGCATTGGTGTTGTAATGTTTGGAAAATATACTTGTGAAGGAGTGGCCTTCACTAAAGACATTCATTTTCAAAAAGTATTTATACAGCAAGTTCTGTTTATGTCCTTAATTTATTCAGTCATTTACCACACATTCTAGTTACTAGAGCTTTCCCTCATTTCCAACCAATTGCAGTCAGTCGTGTTCATTGTTAAGTGTTTCTTGTCTTCTATTGGTCCAGCGATGGAAGTGGCTAATTGACACAGGTGTTCCAGTTCAGTAATTAGGTCTTGCCATGTTGAATGTCTTTTAACTAGGGTGAGCCACAGCTGTTTTTTACCTGCCAGTTTGTATGTTTTACAGTTACTACAGTTTTAAATCAATTTGAAGGGATAATTTGAAGGGAAAACCATGAAATTCCTGTCAATTTGGGGAAAGCCTATGTTTTATTAGTGGGTTAAATAAAAATTTACCCCATGATTGAACTTCTAACTGGTCCGTTTGTGAAATCAGAAAATTGTGTAAGAACGCATCATAGGTACATGGTTCTCGTCACTGGAGATAGTGTGATGTTCATTCAGAATTATGTCCCTGTAATTGAGGATTATTTCCACTCAGTTTGCGATTCACCTGTGTCAATTGAAGAAATTAGAGAGGCTCTGAATTCAATGAAAAAAGGGAAATCACCTGGCCCTGATGGCCTCAGTTGAATTCTATAGACAGTTTTGGGAGTTACTAGAAGACCCAATTTTCAATATGTTTCAAGATTGCATTAAAAATGGGGAAATGGTCTCCACTATGAAACAGGGCCTTATTACATTGATTCCGAAGCCCGATAAAGACCCTTCTCTCATTCACAATTGGAGACCAATTACTTTAATAAATGTTGATTACAAATTGATTGCGCTGGTTTATGCCAAAAGATTAAAGAAAGGAATAGATACCATTATAAATGAGACTCAAACAGAATTTATGAAGGGCCGTCACATAAGCTCTAACATTCGTTTAGTCTTGGACCTTATAGATTATTCAGATGCAATTGACTCAGATGCGGTTGTCRTATTTWTGGACTTCTGTAAAGCCTTTGACACAATTGAACATTAATTTCTCTTTAGGTCTCTTAAACTTTTTGGATTTGGTGAACATTTTATTAAAGTAATTTGCATGTTTTACAAAGATATAAATAGTTCAGTGCTACTAAACCTTAATATATCCAAAAGATTCAGTATCAACAGAAGTGTACGACAGGGATGCCCAATTTCGCCATTCTTATTCATTTTGGTTGTGGAACTTCTATCTCTAGATATTCTGAATAATGCAAATTTGTATGGCTTAACCATTTTTAACAAAGAAATCAAAATCTCCCAACTGGCTGATGATACTACTCTTTTCTTAAGAGACAAAGACCAGGTCGCCCATGSCCMTAATYCTATAACTGCATTTTCTATTGCATCAGGATTAATGCTGAATGTTTCTAAATGTGAAATCTTATGTTTATTTGACTCTGATGATAAAGAAATAGAAAATATTCCTGTAAAGAACTGTGTTAAATATTTAAGAATACATCTATCAAAAAACCACTTCGACAACATTTGAATTTCTCTCCTAAAATTAAGAGAACTAAAAATATATTTAATAATTGGCTACAAAGAGATCTTTCTATACTTGGGAGAGTACTTCTGTCCAAGTCAGAGGGACTGTCTCATTTTGTGTACCCCTCATTAGCTTTATGTGTAAATCCAGCTACTTGTAAAGAGATCAATAAGACCTTTCTTGACTTCATCTGGAAAAATAAGTCTCACAAACTAAGAAAATCTGTCCTTTCTAACAAAAGAGCTGAAGGCGGTCTAGAAGTGTTGGATTTTGTTGACATAAATAACACTTTCAAGATAAACTGGTTGAAAAAATGTTTGATCAATACTGATTCAATATGGTATTTCATTCCAAATAATGTGTTTAATAAATTGTGAGGTCTTCAATTTTTACTGAAATGTAATTATAGTCCTGAAAGATTACCTGCTAAATTGGCTAGGTTTCACCAACAAGCTTTAAGGCCTGGAAAATATGTTTCCTTACACAATTTCTTCCCACATAAAACTCTTTTGTGGAATAATTCAGACATAACTATAAGGAATAAGTCATTGTTCTACCCCAGCTGGCATGAGAGGAATATTGACTTTGGGTAATATTCTCACATATGAACAATTTATAACATTGAAAGAGTTTCCAATACCTTTCAGAGAGTTTATTTCTGTGATCAAAGCCGTTCCCAGTGGTCTAACTACACTAATGAAAACTCATCTTAGCTTTGGTAATGATCACAAAGTTTATCCAGAACTCAGATTGGAAGGCGTGGGCTTACTTGAGAGATCTTGTTGTAATAAATATATAAGACAAATTCTTCATTCACAAAACCAACTTACACCGAGAGGAAAGCTTTTCTGGAACATGTTTATTCCTGACATTGTCTAGAAAAATGCATGGTTAAGGCCTTACAAATGCTGTATACCAAACAAAGTTAAGGAAGTGCACTTCAGAATTTTACGTAAGATATATCCATGTAATTCTATGATATCCAAATTTGTGGCTATTGATGATATCTGCGTTTTCTGTGAAAAAGAAGTTGAGAATCTGTCTCACTTGTTCTTTGAATGTAAATTTGTGTCAGAATTTTGGGAAAACCTTGCAAATACTTATTTACCATTATGAACACTGCCTATGTTTTTGACATTAAATATATAATATGTTACTATTGCAATGATAACAAGACCACTGAAATTATTGTTATTTTTTTAATTCTTGTTGCCAAATACAAAATTCTATACCAAAATTACAGATTTTTCTGATTGAATTCAACTATCTTATTAAAACATTAACCCTAGTGAATAACAACAAGAATAACATCTTCCTGAATCATAAGATTTTTTCAGAGTGAATACAATTGCACTAAAATTGTTTATTTTTTTTATTATTTTATTGATATTTTTTGTATGTTTGATTATTTTCTTGTTAATACCTGTGTTTTGTTTTGTTAGACATGTTTGATGTAGCAATGTAAGTTGATTTTTGCATTATGAATAAAAAAACAGAAAAAAAAGCGATAGTGTGATGTTATCACATTTCATAACGCTTTTTAAAACAATTACCTGCACTCCAGATCGCCAAATCAGCCAATAGATGGTATGGGCATACTTGTCTAGAACACATCCGTCAGTTTATATCCTCATGAAAAAGTACTGTATATATTTTGCTTAGATGTGCCCAATCTAAATAGTGTACCAAATTACTAGACTCGGTTTCTCCTTCAAGTACCATCTTTCAATACGCCCTGTGTGTCTGTGGGGAGACGTGGGAAAGGGCCGTTGTTGCCATAGCAACGTTCTCTGCACTACATCTGGGCAGTGACAAACTGCAAGTTGTGAGAACTCGGTGAGAGACTCCTAAATTGATAGTGCAGTTTGTTTAGGCGAGTTTAAAGCTATGACGCGAGCTACTTCATATGCTGATATTGACTTTGGTATTATTGTGCAGCTACATTTGCTAGCCAGCCCGATAGAGAGCATTGCATTGTGGGGTTTGTAGTTGACTTGAGCTGCAACAGATTTCCACAGCTATTTTCACGTTGCTACCAACCTTGTTATAATGACAAAATGAAAAATTTGTTCACAAAAAATATTGTTTTCACATATTAGTGCTATTTAACACTGTTAATCGTAGGAAATAGTGGATTATCCCTTTAAGTACCTTTGAACAGTTTTTATTCTCATTCTTTTTTAAACCTTTTAAGTGTCAAAGTAACAGCCAGCTCTCTCACAATACTTGTTGTTTCTCTCATTAGCATTACAGACATATTTGTAATACTGCAGACACTTATTGGGAGGTTACATCAATAATAGATTTTTAAAGCTAATTTAAAGAGGAGGCTTGCCAACTCATTTCCCCGAGAGATCATTTTTCAACACAAACCAGGTTTCCATCCAACCATTTCATGCGGATTACCTGATGCATGAAAAAAGTCACGACCGGGTTGATGGAAACAGGAAATGCCTGTACAATTATATAAATGTCAACAGACAATTTGTTCGTTCGACATGGCGGGATCTTTTTGTGTGTGTATATGAGAAATGGCGGTGGAAATGCCTTTATGTGCAAATATTGATATAAAACCATCATATCGAAGTAAACTTGGGTTTATACGCAATATGTTGTGTGGTCCTCCCACTACGACTCGGGAAACATTGCAGTTTATTAGGCTACAGATGAAATACATTGTGGTGACAATGCACAATAATGAGCTTGATGCTCCTTTCCAATAAATATTGAGGGTTTTATTCTGGTGACATGATGATTGATGCTTGGCTGCCGTTTGACAAAAAAAAAATATTGCTCTTAAACATAATAATCTCTTGTAGGTAGCCTACCCACACTGTATCTGTGAGTTGTTGGCTAGAGCACATGTGCCAAGACAAAAGTGGGCACATTTGCTATATAACGCAACAGATTTTGTGACAAAACCATCAGTAGAGGTGAAAATGCGATGGAAACCCATTTTTAACTTCCTTTTTTATTTGGTACATGGGAAGTTGTTTGTATGTGCATTATGTCATCACGCTCAGCCTTTCATCTGCAATAAATCAATTTGATGGAGACATCTCTGGTGGGAAAATGTGCGTATTGTTTTATGCAGATTTTTCACATGGAAATTTGTCACCGATTGGATAGAAACCTAGCTATAGAGATAAGACAAGGGCAAAATACAAGGAGAACAAAATGAGTAAAATGAAAAAGCTCTTTAAATGGACCATGAAATGGACTCATGATATGGACTCAAGTTCATAGAGCAGTGTTTCTCAACTGTCTGTACTAGTGATGGTAGAATGCTCCTTCTCTTTGTAAAACTGCTTAGGTCAAAACAAGCACTAAGTGTGTGTGCCTCCCAATAATATCTCCTTTCTCCTGAAGTGTGCAATCGTTCACTACCTCCCACAAATCTAAAAGCATTGGATTGTTGGGGTATGGTCTAGTGGGAGTTGCCATCATATTTCTTATACTCGTCATTGTCTTTCAAATCATGGAAGTGGACAAATTCACCCTTTGGGAGGAAGGAGAGAGAATTGGGACAAAGGCTGTACTAACTCAATTGGTTAATCTGACAGACTGGTCAGTGACGTGCTACGAAACGGTTCCAGTCAGCGGACATGGGGTTGAAGATTGTGGAGTTTAATTTGAAGGTTAAGACAGAAATAGGATCAAATTCTTGTTGGTTTGACACAACCTTGGCGGAGCCATACTGCTCTAAGCACCATTAATAGGCACCAAACTGACCAGATGATGTGGAATAAATTATAATCCAATCAGTAATAGCCTGCTTCCTTCTCCTGTGACAGTGTTTCACTTCCTGAACTGATCCATAATGCACTTGGGGTAATGATCACCAGTAATCATTATCCGCAAAGAGCTTTGTTACACAAACAGTGTTTATTGTGCGTCATCACCGTACCAGACCCTTTCATTGTAACCAAGACCGCGTTCTCACTTTAATGAACTAATACCGGTAAATTTGACTGTATTCATGCAATACAGTTGAAGTCGGAAGTTTACATACACTTCGGTTGGAGTCATTAAAACTCGTTTTTCCACCACTCCACAAATTTCGTGTTAACAAACTATAGTTTTGGCAAGTCGGTCAGGACATCTACTTTGTGCATGACACAAGTCATTTTTCCAAAAATTGTTTACAGACAGATTATTTCACTTATAATTCACTGTATCACAATTCCAGTGGGTCAGAAGTTTACATACACTAGTTGACTGTGCCTTTAAACAACTTGGAAAATTCCAGAAAATGATGTCATGGCTTTAGAAGCTTCTGATAGGCTAATTGACGTAATTTGAGTCAATTGGAGGTGTACCTGTGGATGTATTTCAAGGCCTACCTTCAAACTCAGTGCCTCTTTACTTGACATCATGGGAAAATCAAAAGAAATCAGCCAATACCTCAGAAAAAAATTGTAGACCTCCACAAGTCGGGTTGATCCTTGGGAGAAATTTCCAAAGCCTGAAGGTACCACGTTCACCTGTACAAACAATAGTATGCAAGTATAAACTCCATGGGATCACGCAGCCGTCATACCGCTCAGGAAGGAGACACGTTTTGTTCCTAGAGATGAACGTACTTTGGTGCAAAAAGTGCTAATCAATCCCAGAACAACAGCAAAGGAGCTTGTGAAGATGCTGGAGGAAACCGGTACAAAAGTATCTATATCCACAGAAAACTATATCCTATATCGACATAACCTGAAAGGCCGCTCAGCAAGGAAGAAGCCACTGCACCAAAACTGCCATAAAAAAGCCAGACTACGGTTTGCAACTGCACATGGGGACAAAGATTGTTCTGTTTGGAGAAATGTCCTCTGGTCTGATGAAACAAAAATATAACTGTTTGGCCATAATGACCATCGTTTTGTTTGGAGTAAAAAGGGGGAGGCTTGCAAGCCGAAGAACACCATCCCAACCTTGAAGCACGGGGGAGGCAGCATCATGTTATGGGGGTGCTTTGCTGCAGGAGGGACTGGTGCATGTCACAAAATGGATGGCATCATGAGGCAGGACAATTTTGTGGCTATATTGAAGCAACATCTCAAGACATCAGTCAGGAAGTTAAAGCTTGGTCYCAAATGGGTCTTCCAAATGGACAATGACCCCAAGCATACTCCCAAAGTTGTGGCAAAATGGCTTAAGGACAACAAAGTCAAGGTATTGGAGTGGCCATCACAAAGCCCTGACCTCAATCCTATAGAAAATTTGTGGGCAAAACTGAAAAAGCGTGTACGAGCAAGGAGGCCTACAAACCTGATTCAGGTACACCAGCTCTGTCAGGAGGAATGGGCCAAAATCCACCCAATTTATTGTGGGAAGCTTGTGGAAGGCTACCCGAAATGTTTGACCCAAGTTAAACAATTTAAAGGCAATGCTACCAAATATTTTTTGAGTGTATGTAAACTTCTGACCCACTGGAAATGTGATGAAAGAAATTAAAGCTGAAATATATCATTCTCTCTACTATTATTCTGACATTTCACATTCTTAAAATAAAGTGGTGATCCTAACTGACCTAAGACAGGGCATTTTTGCTAGGATTAAATGTCAGGAATTGTGAAAACAGAGTTAAATGTATTTGGCTAAGGTGTATGTAGACTTCCGACTTCAACTGAATATGCCTACGTCTTCTTGGTTTGCGTATATACAGGGCCTAAAGCTCACTGTCAATACATCTCTCTGCCGTTGAAGGTCACCCAGCTATTCCACTTGTATGACATGCCTCACTTTCTAAAGTTTCAAGCCATTGTACACGCGTTTGGATGATGAATGGAGTTGTAATTATCAAGCAGGATTTTGATTGGACCTTCACATTGCAATGGAATTCCTTTCCTTAAACCAGGTGGCGGAGGGGGTGAAGTACTCCTAAATGTGCTGCTGATAAGACAAAGAAAACCCGGTCGCCAAGGATTTCTGCACTGCCGCAGATCCAGGTATTGTGTGCGTCACCACGGTAACGTAGGCCATGCCATAGAAACGCTTCCTCTTCAGCCTTGACTTTTTCAGACAGCCTCCATTTTGAAATTTGCCCACTCGCTCAATGTTTTTCCAGATGGATAATAGCTCAAACTATGTTGTGGTATTCCAACACGCACTTTATCGACCTTATCCTCTTCATAAAGGTTTCATTAGGCTTAGTTTTCTTTTTGGAGTTTCTCAGTTCTGATCTCCCGTCTTCTTTCACACTCATGCACCCCCACACAGACCAGCTCCGTCATGAATCTTCCATTGTGTGGTGAGTCTCATCTGTAGAGCATCTACAGATGGACTACCAAATCAAGTGTGACCCTGTGTTATTCTAAAAGTTATTTTCTCTGTACAACAGCATCGCACAGATATCATTCACCTCTGCTATGTACAGTTGCGGCCAAATATGTTGACACCCTTGCACTTTTCTTTAATAATTCCCTATTCTAAAATAAACATTTGGTCTCCATACCTTATTGTATTTTCAACATTGCAGAACCTCTTTTAATTTTGTAAACTTATCTAATTGTAATTTAAATACATTTTTGCAATCCTGGACCTAGTACTTGGTTGCACAGCCTTTGGCCAAGATAATTGCCATCGATGATCTTGCGTCACCTTTCTACTGGCAATTTGGCCCATTCTTCAGCAGCAAACTGCATTAATTCGTCATTGTTTAAGGGGGGCCCTCCACCAACTGCTGTTTTCAGACTACTGTTCGAGGAGGAAGGCCAAATACTTTGATACTTTGATAACAGTGATTCAACACAAATCCCTATTATCTGTTGGCAGAGACCAGACGCAAGATCCCAGTCCTTAGCCTCACTATCGGCTTAGTACGGTGGCAGGGAAGGATACCTGTACAAAGTATCATCTCTGTATTTCAGCTAAACTACAGATAAATTATAAATTATAGCTATAGATTGAGTGAAAGGTATACACTGAGTGTCCACGTCACTAAGGACCTATCATGGTCCAAACACACCAACAAAGTCGGGAAGAGGGCACAACAACGCTGAAAAGATTTGGAATGGGCCCTCAGATCCTCAATAAGTTCTACACCATTGAGAGAGTCAAGATGCATCACCGCTTGGTATGGCAACAGCTTGGCATCCGACTGTAATACTCTACATAAGGTAGTGCCTATAGCCCATTGGGGCAAAGCTCCCAGCCATCCAGGACCTCTATATCAGGCAGTGTCAGAGGAAGGCCCTAAAAATTGTCAAAGAATCCAGCCACCCAAGTCATTGACTGTTCTCTCTGCTGCCGCATGGCAAGCGCTACTTGGGGCCTAGTCTGGGACCAAAAGCCCCCTGAACAGCTTCTACTCCCAAGCCATAAGACTGCTGAACAGTTTATCAAATGGCTACCCTGACTATTTGCATTGACCCCCCTTTTTATTTGCACTGACTCTCTTGCACCGGCTCTATGGACACTCACTGGGCTCACACACATACTACACTGACACTCCAACACACACAGAGACTATATACGTTCACACACACAAAACACATGCATATTGACACCTACTCACACACATACACTCTTTCACGCTCTTCACATACGGCTCTGCTACTCTGTTTATTATCTATCCTGATTGCCTAATCTCTTTTACCCCTACCTACATGTGCATATTACCTCAATTACCACAACTACCTTGTACCTGCACACTGCACATTGACTTGGTACCGATATTCCTTGTATATAGTCTCATTATTGCTATTTTGTGTTTCTATTTCCTTTTTTATTTTTTGTAAATTGTTCTTCTTAACTCTGCATTGCTGCGAAAGTGCTCGTAAGTAAGCATTTCACTGTAAAGTCTACAGCTGTTGTATTCGGGGCATATGACAGTTTTTCGGTTAGGGATTTTTTCTAAACGTTAACGAACCCAATTTTGTTTAAACGTTCACACCCCTACCACGTGTCCCTTTCTGCTTCCTCCTCTGTCTCTCTCTCCTAGGGGACTGATCATTAACCATCGTAAAGAGCTCTTGCCTCTGGTCTCCTTCCCCCTGTCCCCCCCTGCCCCCTGTACCTGTCACACATGTCCGCTCCCCCCTCCTCTACACCCCCATCTCTGACCACATGCTCTCTCCAAAACTTCCAATTTACTTCTCACCCTGATGTCACCGTGGTCATTAAGGCCCTTCCTCCAGGCGCCAGCTCAGAGGGAACTGGTTCTGTCCACCCCAGGATTGAGCTACTGAACAGAGAGAGACCCAAGCACACCCCTCCTCCTCCAGTCTGGAGCTCTGTCAGCTCACCCGTCATAGGCTGCTAAAGATAGACATTTTTGGGAAAAAGGGATACGTTTCGCTTTAAAATTTGAATGGATACTCAATGGATGTTTACACTAACCTTCCATAAATAGGTTGTCTTAGAACCATTCAATTGCCATGAATTCAAATATATAAGCGAAAACTGATAAAAGGCTAATTGCAAACAAAATAGTCCAAGCACATTTCATCCTCTGGGAAATGAATTATTAACAAGTTTCCTAAATATTTTATAAATTTCTAAGATTAGTGGAAATTGTCTGGCTGCTAGGAGTGGCTCAAGGACTGGTTTTGACTGGTTTCTCCATGTCTCAATCATTGTCTTGGCTGCTTTGTTCACACTCTTGCGTCTTTGTCACAATTAAACACAGTTTTCAGACTTTTCAGACTCCCTACCATCGTTTGGTAGGGAGATAGAGGATGCAATGTAGTTCTGAGGACTGTAAATAAAGGAATACAGAGTTTTGTCAACAGCTTTCTCTCTCAGCAGGAAAAACAAAGGGCTTGTTTTGGAGACTGTGCCACAGCAAACTGGCAGCCATCACTGTTAGATTACCCAGAGGGACTTGGGAGAAGATGAGAGAGATAATTATTTCCTCAGAGCTGCCGCTCTGCCTAGCGGTCCTGACTCCCCAGACCCCTGCCGTTCAGTCTACTGACACTCTGATGGACGTACAGTAAGTCACCACACACACACACACACACACACACTTACATGTGCACACACACGACCACCAACCCCCACTGCCAACACCTCTACCACCATCCCGCCTGGAAACAACTGCTTATGGGTTCAATCTGACTGACGACCATATAACATAGTTCTCCAACAGTTGCTGTTTTATTGACAAAGATAATTGCTATGTTTCCATCAACTAGATTTTTTGTTGTTGTTGCTGTTGTCGACATTTAGAAAGTTTGCATAGAAAATAGATGTGGCAATTGCCTCCTAGGGTGAGTTTCTATTTAAATATCTTGTGTCAATAAAAAACAGCTGGATGTAATGATGTCACACAAACCTACAATGTCTAATAAAAATGCTGTGGTTGAAGTGTTTCCATTATCCTATTAGTCAAATTGTGCATTAATAAAGTGGCGATAGCCTGTATGCCCTGCCTACCTATCTTTCATGTCTCAGGTAGCCTGCAAAAGCCAGCATGGATAGAATGCAAGACTTGAAACTATTTGATGGTGAAGCTTCAAATTGCAATGTGAAGCAATTCAGGCATTCTTGAAAGTCAAGACAATCCTTGCCCACTGGGCACAAACTGGTTAAATCAGTGTTGTTTCAACATAATTTGTCAATGTATTGTGAACCTGCTTAACTTTGATATTTGTCACTGACTACTACCAATGTGCTATTGTGAGAGATCTCTTAATTACTAAATAGAGTCACTGTTGCTATCGATGTCATTCCAAAGGGTAGGTTTAACAGAGCAAATGAAATGTGATCATACTTTATAAGTCATATATCATCAATGATACTATTTAGGCCTATATAGCACTTGCAAAGTCATCAACAGCTATTGTTTCAATTCAACCCAGGGTTCAACTAAAATATACAATAGATATAGGCCTAGGGTTTCAAGCTTTGGTTAATGTCAAATTTCATCTTCAAGTTTATAATGAATATGCCGGATTTACGTCTCCATTTCAACCATAAATCTAAGTTAAAGAATAGGACTAAATCAAATCAGACTTGATTTAAAATGCATTTAAAGTTTGATTTGATTTAGTCCTATTGTTTCATTTAGATTTTTAGCTAAGATGGAGACATGAATCCAACATATCAATTATTCATTTGTATAAATTATTATCTTAGACTAAGTCTGTTTTATATTTTTTTTGCATTGACAACCAAACACAATTCAATATCACCAGAAAGTATTCATACCCCTTGCCTTATTCCACACGTTTTTGTTACAGCCTGAATTCAAAATGTATTACTATTTTTTCTCTGAACCACCTACACACAATACCCCATAATAACAAAGTGAAAATGTGTTTTTAGACATTTTAGCAAATGTATTGAAAATGAACTACAGAAATATCTAATTTACATAATTAAACTGTAACTCGGCCAATCAGGAACATTCTCTGTCTCCTTGGCAAGCAACTCCAGTTTAGATTTGGCCTTGTTTTAGGTTATTGTCATGGTGAAAGGTGACTTAATCTCACGGTGTCTGGTGGAAGCAAACTGAACTAGGTTTTCCTCTAGGATGTTGCCTGTGCTTAGCTCCATTCTGTTTATTTTTTATCCTGAATCTAACCAGTTTTTAACAATTACAAGCATACCCATAACATGTTGCAGCCACCACTATGCTTGAAATATGGACAGTGGTACTCAGTAATGTGTTGTATTGTATTTGCCCCAAACACTTTTTATTCAGTACAAAAAGTTAATTGCTTGAAATATGACTTTGGTGCCTTGTTACAAACACGTTTTCTCCTATCACAGCCATTAATCTCTGTAACTGTTTTAAAAACACCATTGGCATCATGGTGAAATCCCTGAGCAGTTTCCTTCCTCTCTGGCAATTGAGTTAGGAAGGACACCTGTATCATTGTAGTGACTGGGTCTATTGATACACCATCCAAAGTTAATAACTTTACCATGCTCAAAGGGATATTCAATGTCTGCTTTTTTTATTTTTACCGATCTATCAATCGATGCCATTCTTTGCGAGGAATTGGAAAACCTCCCTGGTCTTTGTGGTTGAATCTGTGTTTGAAATTCACTGCTCGACTGAGGGACTTTACAGATAATTGTATGTGTGGAGTACAGAGATGAGGTAGTCTATCAAAAATCATGTAAAACACTATTATTGCACACAGTGAGTCCAGGCATCTTATTATGTGACTTGTTAAGCACGTTTTTCATTCTGAAATTATTTACGCTCGCCATAACACATGGGGTTGAATACTTATTGACTCAAAGACATTTTAGCTTTTCATTTTTAATTAATTTGTACACATTTTGTAAATCATAATACCACTTTGACATTATGGGGTATTGTGTGTAGGCCAATGACCAAAAAATCTCAATCCATTTTAAAATCAGGGTGTTACACAACAAAATGTGGAAAAAGTCAGGGGGTGTGAATAGTTTCAAAAGGCACTTTAAATGTTGATATTTGGTTGCATCGTCAACCTAACACTTCTATATGACTTTCGTAATACGATAACAGGCCTGAAGTTAAGGCTATTTTACAAACTAATGTTACAGTTTGTATTCAACCTTAATTAGTAACTTATCCATGGCCACCTTTTGAGGTTACTGTAATTATAAAAGTCTTATTTAATCATAGAAAGCATGAAAAGGGTGCAGGTCTGTGGATATCTTCACAACATAAATATCTGTGCAGAATCTCAAATAGCATTGATCACTTTCACTATGTACTTTGAATGTAATCTCAACTACAATCCAGGTCATTTGGTTGTGCTATTAGATGAAGCACAGTGATAACACATTAAGTTGTGGTATAAATACAAAATATCTGACATTGTATTCCCATTTGAACTTCGTTATGCTATTAAATTGTTGAAAGTGCAGTGATAACACATTTAGATGACAACTAAACCAAAAATCAGACATTGTTTTCCTTTGGAATTTGGCTGTGCTTTTATATGGTTGAAAGCATAGTGATAACACACTTTGAATTCAACAAACTTCTGACTCTTTTTTTATTGGGTGAATAAAGGTTGAAATTACATTGATCAATGTCACCCAGTGGGTGTCCTGCAAAGAAACATAATTTTTATAGTTGAATAAATAGATTTTGCAAGCAGAAGGCAGTTAGAATTGAATATGGAGTGTAACTTTATAGTTATATGTGATAACATCAGGTGCCCCGTGTAGGCCTACCTTCAAAATTATTCGGCATTCATAATTTATTTGAAAAACACAATTTCCATCAACATTTTTCGCAATAAAGAAAGTTTGACAACGGATAAAAATCTATTCTATGTTCAGAACATTTCTCCTACTTCTGCCGTTTCCATTACACGTCGCAAAGATTTTAGTTTTCAACATTGCTTTTGTTAAATAAACCTGGGTCAGTGGAAACATGCCTACTGTGGCATGAGTCACTAATGTGTTGATGGAGGCTCCCATCTAGGATCTGCCTGTGAGTGGATGTCCAGTCCAAGGTCAAGGGTGGCTTACGATTCTGATCGGGGTTAAGGGTCACATTTGCACATCCGAAGAAGGAGAAAGGTGATTGATGACCCGACACACCCGACACCTCATTGTAGGTTCAGCTTTAATAAAGAATCTGTCTGTCAGATGGTGTAACCTTGACAGAACATTGCCCTGAACCCTCTCTTGGCACGCACACAGAACAACTCTTCATAAGGGGCTATTACACCATGTATCAATTCCAACTGAGATTTTCTTGAAATAGCTTCAGTTGCAATCGGTGGACGGCTAAGCTGAGATCTATTTTTCACTCTATACCACCAATTCAGTGGGGAATTTTTTTATTCTCCCAAGGACCTTCTTCCTGCTAGGATAAGAATAGATAATGGATTTTCGTATCTCCCCCCCCCCCCCCCCCCCATTTAAATATGTAGTATCTGGTCATTTAATCTGATATAAAATGGTTCTGTTCTCCCTCTGCAAATGTTTCACAGTCACACATGGGGACATTTCTGAATGTAGATCTATCTGGATGTCATTAAACATGCATATGAAGCAAAAATAAGTTCTGTAATATAGTCAAGTTTGGGTATATTGGATATATTGTAGATAGCACGTCCTGATTGGGCACCCATGCCAACTTTCCCAGGTTGGGACACAACTTAAGACATCTTGTAGTATTCAGACAGGTCCTGAACTCGCTGTGTCAGAGGATCTTTCCACGAAAAGAGTGCCCTTTGCATCCCTTTGATATTTTAAATAGAAATTGTGCACCAATATTGAGTTTTAAAAGCCTGTTATATAAAATGTGCTCTTTCACATAGACCACATGGAACATTCAATATATATATATTTTTAATATTAAATAATAAAGACTTGCTAAATTGCCAAAATTCTGCATTTTGACATGTCACTCTGTGCACCTGACTTCTATGACAATTCTTACTCACTTAACCCCAAAACTTCTCCAAGTTTTCACGATCATTGTAAAGCTCTAGTTATTTTGTTGGTTTGACAAGTCTTCAGAGTATTATTATTTACTTCATGTGATTATTGATTCATCTAATCACATTAAATAAAAGTCTTGCCCACATTTTAAGGTCAACCCTGTAATGTGACATGAACTCTCGATTTAATGTGGTGAAACAATTCCTTTTTAAATTATTTTAAGAAAACTGAGAGGGTCGAGCGTAACACAACGCTTTTACCCCAATAGATAGACAAGCTAGAAATGTAAAAAAATTATATTTGTGTGTCTTGCCCTTCCCTGTTTCAAACAAAAAGGGGATTTATGGCTGATTTAAGGTGAAATCATCAACCCTGTTACGGTGAACCCTGTTACTTTATTTGGCACTTAATAAGCACTTACTATAATAATTTTTTATGGGAATGTTAAAATGAGGTCAAATAAATAAAAGAAAAATTACCCAAAAGGTACACTTTTTACACAAAGTATGTGGACACCCCTTCAAATGAGTGTATTCAGCAATTTCAGCCACATCCGTTGCTGACAGGTGTATAAAATCAAGCAAACAGTCATGCAATCTCCATAGACAACATTGGCAGTAGAATGGCCTTACTGATGAGCTCAGTGACTTTCAAATTGTCACCGTCATAGGATGCCACCTTTCCAACAAGTTAGTTCGTCAAATTTCTGCCCTGCTAGAGCTGCCACGGTCAACTGTAAGGGCTGTTATTGTGAAGTGGAAGCATCTAGGAGCAACAACGGCTCAGCCGCGAAGTGGTAGGCCACACAAGCTCACAGAACGGGACCGCCGTGTGTTGAAGCTCGTAGCCCGTCTGTTCTCAGTTGCAACACTCACTACCTCTGGAATCAATGTCAGCACAAGAACTGTTCGTCGGGCGCTTCATAAAATTGGTTTCCGTGGCTGATCAGCCGCACACAAGCCTAAGATCACCATGCCCAATTCCAAGCGTCGGCTGGAGTTGTGTAATGCTCACCGCCATTGGACTGGTGCAGTGGAATCGCGTCCTCTGGAGTGATGAATCACACTTCACCATCTGGCAGTCCAATGGACAAATTTTGGTTTGGCGGATGCCAGGAGAATGCTACCTGGCCTAATGCATAGTGCCAACTGTAAAGTTTGGTGGAGGAGGAATAATGGTTTGGGCTAGGCCCCTTAGTTCCAATGAAGGGAAATCTCTTAACGCTACAGCATACAATGACATTCTAGACGATTCTGTACTTTCAACTTGTTGGCAACAGTTTGGGGAAGGCCCTTTCCTGTTTCAGCCTGACAATTCCCCCGTGCACAAAGCGAGGTCCAAACAGAAATGGTTTGTCGAGATCGGTGTGGAAGAACTTGACTGGCCTGCAAGGAGCCCTGACCTCAACCCCATCGAACACCTTGGGGATGAATTGGAACGCCGACTGCGAGCCTGGCCTAATCGCCCAACATCAGTGCTCGAACTCACTAATGCTCTTGTGGCTGAATGGAAGCAAGTCCTTGCAGCAATGTTCCAACATCTAGTGGAAAGCCTTCCCAGAAGAGTGGAGGCTGTTATAGCAGCAAAGGGGAGGACCAACTCCATATTAAAGCCCATGATTTTGGAATGAGATGTTCGACGAGCAGGTGTCCACATACTTTTGGTAATGCAGTGTACTTCATTTGGGATAAAGAACAGGAACTACTATAATACCCAAATGTGATGAAAACTTTGACCTGTTCATAATGGGCACATCGCTGCACCACAAGCGGAGGTGGCTTGAGAGATCCGAAGAGAATGGTCAAAGGTCTTTGTGGTGCACAATGAGATGTTCAGTGACATTCTGAGCAGCATACAAATTCAGTTCAAGTGAGTTGGGAAAGTTAACTTCTCTGGTGGCCTGTAGTAAGAGATGTCAGAGACATAGAGGAAATAATGTTCGTACGGATTCCATCACATACAAACACACACACACCCATGTCCACTCTTCTCTCTCTCCCACTCTTTATCTCCATCTCTCTCTCACTACCTCTCCTCTGCTGCTTTTGACAGTCACTTTGCCAGGTCTGATGGAGAGCTTGGTGATAATATTTGCTCTCTAGATTACGGAGCAATAAAGGAAGACAGACATGCCGGAAAAGGCGCAGCCCGATTGAGCTATCGGCTTAGAGGAAATCAATCACTATCCAAACTGCACACATCACCACTTTATCTTCAAGCGTCAGAGGAATGAACGAATGCCAAATTAAAAACCAGGTGTCCGGCTGAGAATAGAAAAGACACCTTAAGATTTGCAAGGAATGTAAATATTATTCCCTTCCATCTATAAAATATCAGATGTATATTTTATATTAGCTTCAGATTAATTTTTCAATTCTGTTCAGCTTCTCTGTCAGCGTCAGGCCCCTCACTCAGCATTCAGGTTCAGCTGTCAGGTGGACAGATGGAGGCCTGTATCCATATTCATTCACAGGAGAAGTCATGTCTTTCCTGGATCTGTCTGTCAACTATAGCAGCAGCGTGTCAGTGAGTCAATAAGGGCATGTCAGAATCAGTAGCGAGAAGAAAGTCTGTGTTTGAGCATCTCAAAATGAGTGGGCATCCTAAAAATATGAGGAAAAAGACAAACAGAGGACTATCAGCAGGCTGGTTGTCAGAATGACTGACAGAGGGATGATACTCCAGCCAGTTTGTGACAGCAGGCGGTAGGGAGATCACTCTGGGTTCGAGGTACAAAGGTTGGGCTTTGTTGAAACAAAGAGCTTTCTCAGCAGCTGCATCTCTTTCTCTACTTCTTTTTCCCCCCTGTTAAAACAAGGGGCCAGTTGTTCATCTAAAAGGCTTTGAAGGACGACCCATCTGTGCGGTCCTCCCGAGATGAGAGACACTGTGTGGCTACTCCTGGTTTTGAAGCACTGGCTAGTTTACCGTCTCTCCATCCAAATGTGTTTAGCCTAAGTGTTTTAGAGCTATATAAAGCAACAAAGGACTATGCCCACAAACACATACTCAAATGAAGCACTTTTGTTCTGTTGTTGATCTTGTGCAATATAACGAACGGTAGTTATGCCTCATAAAGTATTACTAAATTATTCCGAATCAAACCATGGTCACATTGCATCATAATACATATTATACTCCGCCGATGGGTATTTCACTGTGGGGTTGGAAATAAATCAAATCTTTTTTTTTCTTCTTTTTTTTATCTGTGTGAGGAAAATTCATCTATGCAAATGCAAGAAAGCCAAGGGCTGCTGTTTAATAAATATGACATTCCAGATTCCGATTGTGAGATGGAACCTGAGACTACGGTTTAGACCAGGTGATGAAATGGCACTTGTTTGATTATTAAGCCTTATACCGTCGCATTATTGAATAATCGATTCTGATTGGCTAGAAGGGCATTCTACAGTGTGCATTATTTCCCAATAGCGCGTTTGTTGGTTATTCATGAACAATTTATGAAACATTTTCATAAATAGTTACCTAGATAATGTAATGTTTAGGAGAACTGATGGTTTGGTTAGCTACTAAGTCTCTTAGTCTGTTTGTATGGTTACCAAGGCAATTGTAGCAATCTAGTAAACTTGCTAGCAATTTCAGTGGATGTTGAACACATTTCTACCAGCAAATGAACACATTTCTACTGGCAAATGTGTGTGTGTAGCCATGGTATAACCGGGATAATCAACTTGGGCCTTTATCCGTTTTATGGAAAACAATGCAACTCCATGGAAGGTTCGTGCCACTTCCTGTGCGTCGCATTTTCCATAGCTCCTTGTTGATTATTCCTTGCTTAATTGTACTATAGTGGCAGCTGGTGTTCTGGGTAATACTATATGGCCATAGGTGTGAAATGCCCCTGAGGTGAGGCGTTGTAAAAGGTAGACTAACTGTTTATTCTTGGAAAGTTGATTATAAGGGGTGGTGTCTCTCTCTCTCTCTCTCTCTCTCTCTCTCTCTCTCTCTCTCTCGCTCTCTCTGTCTCTCTCACTCTGTCTTTCTCTCTCTGCCTCTCATTAGAAAGGCTCAATAATGGCATCCCAAGGAGGCCTAGGGAGTGACCTTCACCAAGCTTCCCAGAGCCTACTCTCTCCACTGGCAGCAGGAAAAGCTCCACCGATGCAGGGCTAAATGCTTGAATAACTCAGGCACAGGGCTCTGGGTTTAGTTCAGTCAAAACCCTGGAGGAGAAAGAGTTTGCCATCTGAAGTCATCAATCCACGGCAAACAGTTATGGGACAGACGCATGAGGAGCTAATACACAAAATATGACGGTCTGTTTCATAATGAGGCATTTTAAAGTGTATTAACTTTTAATATAGCGCCGCCTGTGCATAACGTGTCATGAGTCATCAGGCTGCAACAACAGAGTAGAAGTTATCGCACTCGCTTCACACTGCAATCCAAACGCTATGTGATGCTTGTCCTTTGTTACCAACTCTCCATCAGACTGCAAACATTGTATCCTATTCCCTACATAGTGCACTACTTTTGACCAGAGCCCTATATATCATAGGGAATAGGGTGCCATTTGTAATGCAACCTTACTGTGAGTCTTCCCTCGCCTTATTAGGCTCACTGTATTCACCGGAGGTCAGCAGTGGCGTCACCCCGAGAAACGCACGTACCAACAACACTTCCCCACTTAACACAGTCAACGCGGCTAAATTGGATACTTGAAATGTATCAGCGGCGATGGCCTGGCTCGCCAAAGGGCCAGATTCCGTGGAGCAAAATCTCTGTGCCCTTTGGGGCTCAGGGCTCTGAGTCACCAACGTCGGTCGGACTTCCTGCGCTGGAGACACGGTGAAAGGTTCAAGCCGAGAATACCAATCCTCAGATTTTTCCCAGGCAAAGGTCAGTGGTGTTCCAAGAGCAGCACTGTCAGGCTCCAGTAATAATATTTCGCTGTGGGCTCTTTCGTCCTCTATCCCCTCACCTCTCTACGAGCTGCCCGTCTACTCCTGTCTCTACTGACCTGAAACACATTGGAACAAATACACACTCAGCTGCGGAAAAGCCAGGCCGGGTCCCAACCATTCCCCTGTTCTCTATCTTCCTAATGTCATCACAATTATTCCCGATAGAAATAGAATAGAAAGAGTAGTGAAGATCTTGATCATATTATAGATTCCGGGGAGAAGATTACATTCTGCTATGAAATATGGATGAAAATGAATACACTATGCATGCCTGTGGGAGTTTGTGTATATATGTGTGAATGAGTCTAAATCGGTGAGTGCGCCAGTGTGTGTGTGTGTGTGTGTACGTAGTGTGGGAGTGAGTGTGTGGGTCTGATGAGGCTACAGCACTAGGCAGTTGGGAGCCAATAAGACAGACAGAGCCAGCCAGCCAGCCCAGGGAATTCTATCAATCACAATCCCAGCGGTGCGTCACCCCTCCACCCCTCTTCACCCCCCACCCTGCCAGGAGGACATGGACAGAGATCTCCATTTTATACCGTGACCTTTAAAGCACATATCCGTTGGCGCTTACCGTGCTCACTGCGAGGCAATGCTGTGGCGTGCAAGGTGGCACCTTTGATAAATAGGAAAGGGGGATACCTAGTCAGTTGCACCGCTGAATGCGTTTCAAACCAAATGGGTCTTCTGCATTTAACCAAACCCCTCTGAATCAGAGAGGTGCGAGGGTTGCCTTAATCGACATCCACGTCGTCAGCGCCCGGGGAGCAGGTGTTGTTGCGGGTTAACTGCCTTGCTCAAGGGAAGAACGGCAGATTTTCCCACCTTGCCGGCTCAGGGATTCGAACCAGCAACCTTTCGCTTACTGGCCCAACCTGTCGCTAAATGCCTCCCTAGCAATATTTTTAAGGGTTAAAAGGAGTTGTGAAGCAGTAGCCTTTATAACTGATGGATAGCTCCGTTAGAGGGTTGACTTCAAGTCTGTTCTGGTATTCTGCGGGCGTTGTCTGAGAGAAGAAGAGGAGAAAGCCTTTGTAGCTGGAGAACCTTTTGTTCTTTTTTGCCTTCTCTCGTGCTTCCGCAACGGTGAGGGAAGAGAGGTGAATAATAACATGTATGAAGGAAATGAAGGGCTGGTTCAAGGCATCTGATTTTTAAAAAGTACCCGATCCATTTCCTATTGTTAAATGACTTCCATTTGCACTTCAGATTTGAGCTTTAATATTTTCCTATTTAGATTTACAGTCAGCGGTGGTGCCACTGTTAGATTCGCCTTGGCACTAGTTGCGTAAGTAGAAGGCCAGTCACGCAACACAAAAATAACAACCACAGTGGTGGGTGTAAAGAAGTTTGTGTTAGCGAGTCCAAGGGCAATAGATGAAAAGCCAACTTCTCTGCCTCTGCAGAGCATTTTAGGGGATGAAAATGTGTTTATCCTCTTGCGAGAGCGATGACTCCAGGGTCGTTCCATGTCATTTCAGCAAGCCATGACACCCACCATCTCAGATGGTTCTGAAATCGTTTCTGTGGTTAGAAACAGATAAGAATAGCATTCCTGCAACATTATTTTGTTGAAATATAATTTGATCTCTGAGAAATGAAGCTAATTGATTGCACACAAATTGGCCTTTTCAATTTATAGGATTCATATAATATTCAATAAATATAGTACCTATCATCTGATTTGGACCAAACTTTTCCCGAACAATAAGTAAGACATAGGGAATCCAAATAAATGGTAAAAAGCCACCCACAGACCCCCCACACCCTATGCCAATCCCACCCCAACAATGAGTACAGTATATAGCATCAGTTCTCTATGTCAGACAAGCAGTATGGAGTTGGTTATGTAATGCATTATCAGTGAATTTGATGGTGTTTTTTTTCTTTCCCCTGTTCAGAGAAATGAGTCATTGAATATGTTCGATTTACGTCCCATCCTACCTCCTGATATTACCAGGTTCTGAGTACTAGATGGGTTGCTGTCATACCTGACATGGCTTTGCATTCCATCTCTTTGGATTCCTCATGGCTAACTCATTGTTAGAAAAAAGTTTGGTCCAAATCGGATGTTAGGTACGTTATTTATTCAATATTATATGAATCCTATAAATTGAAAAGGCCAATTTGGGTGCAATCAATCAATTTCTCAGAGATCAAATTATATTTCAACAAAATAATGTTTCAGGAATGCCAGTCTTATCTGTTTCTAACAACAGAAAAGATTTCAGAACAATCTGAGATGGTGGGTGTCGAAATCATCTTTCTTTCGCTTTTTGAGGTGGAACGACCCTCCACCCAGGAGAAAGATTTGAGGACATTAGTCTCGACTCCAGTGAGCCAAGGAGAAGGAAAAGGAATAGTCCCATAATCTATCGTCAATTTTCTGTACCAAAGGAAAAAGGAATTGCTTGCATTGAGACTAACGAGACTTATCATGCATTCTGAATAGCTGTAGATACCAGAGGGCATTCTGCGAGAACAAAACCGTGCGTGTTTGTTTGTGTGTGTGTGTGTGTGTGTGTGCGTGCGTGCGTGTGTGCGTGCGCGTGTGAGAGAGAGAGAGAGTCTTCCCCAAGTCCCCCTGGTTAGAGAGACAAAGAGAATAGTGGAGGTGAGAGGAATGTGGGATGGTTTGGATGGTGACTCCTATTCTCCACAGAGCTGCTGGATCAGAGAAAGATGCCCACGCAAAGATGTTTCTTCATTTCGGATAAGCAGTTCAAAGTGACTAAAACACAATGGAATCGGTCAACGCAATTGTCAATTATTTTGAGGAAATACAGTGCAAGATTACATTACCTAGTGCCTCGAAGGTGTCGCAAATCCATTTCAATTACAAAATTCGAAAATAAATTTCTGACCTGAAGAAAGTAAACTGTTGAACTAAGCTCATGAGGCATTTATAAGTTATATTCGTCAAGAATGAATCAATGACCGTATATCATTCATTTAAAAGTCCCCCCAAAAATGTATGTATCAATCCGATTGCTTCTTTAACCTATGTTAATTTTTGTACTTGAGGTATTTACATGTGAGGGCACTGAAGCTGGAGAAACAGGAGGCGTGCATTCTGATGTATTATTAGGTCCTGCTGTGTCTGTCTGTTCTACTATTGTGGGAAGCTATCTCACTTTGAAGTTGCAGGTGCACAGCTTGGGCAGTGAGTACGCACTTGTTTATTCCTACATCCAAGCGTCTTATCTGAATTACCTTTGAAATCAAGTCCTCTTTCGTAGTCATTGCATCTAATTATTCGTAATATTTCACAAAAAATAAATAAAATCATAGCTCCACTTGGGCAGTGAGCTGTGAAATTGAAAAATTAAAGTGAGACATCATTTGCCTGCCCTTTAAGAGCAAACACATGTGTAAGCGAGTGGCTCCGCTCAAAAATCCATAATTGTTTGACGTCCCTGAGAAAAGTTAACTATATTAAAGCTGCCAACCCATAACTACACCCACCAAAAGAAAATGTTAGCCATTTTGAAAGTTCTTCTATGATTGAAGAGGAGAGAGCGGGCTGAAACTAATTAGTGGCTGTGTCGGCTCAGGCCAGGGAGGCCATGAAGGAGGGCAGGTGAGAGAAGAGACAGTGAGGGCTTAAGAGACTGGCATTGTGGACATTTTGGAGAGAAAAACAGCAATGTGGAGATTTACTCATCCAGTAATGGTTCAATACAGACTCTGCTATTTCTCTAGGCTCTCTCTGTGAGCAGTATCGTAGACCTACAGGAGTTACCAGTATAACTAATGAAGACCTGCAATGAAAAGATGGCAATGATCTTGCCATAGTTATAAAAAGAGTAAAGAATGACTGTCTCCACCAAAAACAATAGACACGTTTGCTTTTGACAGACAAACAAGTGACACTTCTTTCACATTCCCATAAATAAACCATAATAAAAATGGTGAGTATGGATCTAAAGAGTAGGAAAAAGGGGGAGGCTTGCAAGCCGAAGAACACCATCCCAACCGGGAAGTACGGGGGTGGCAGCATCATGTTGTGGGGGTGCTTTGCTGCAGGAGGGACTGGCGCACTTCACAAAATAGATGGCATCAAGAGGTAGGAAAATGATGTGGATATATTGAAGCAACATCTCAAGACATCAGTCAGGAAGTTAAAGCTTGGTCGCAAATGGGTCTTTCAAAATGGACAGTGTCCCCAAGCATACTTTCAAAGTGGCAAAATGGCTTAAGGACAACAAAGTCAAGGTATTGGAGTGGCCATCACAAAGCCCTGACCTCAATCCTATAGAAAATGTGTGTGCAGAACTGAAAAAGCATGTGCGAGCAAGGAAACTTGATTCAGTTACACCAGCTCTGTCAGGAGGAATGGGCCAAAATTCACCCAACTTATTGTGGGAAGCTTGTGGAAGGCTACCCAAAACGTTTGACCCAAGTTAAACAATTTAAAGACAATGCTACCAAATACTAATTGAGTGTATGTAAACTTCTGACCCACTGGGAATGTGATAAAAGAAATAAAAGCTGAAATAAATCATTCTCTCTACTATTATTCTGACATTTCACATTCTTAAAATAAAGTGGTGATCCTAACTGACCCAAGACAGGGACTTTTTACTAGGATTAAATGTCAGGAACTGTGAAAAACTGAGTTTAATTGTATTTGGCTAAGGTGTATGTAAACGTCCGACTTCAACTGTATATTTAAAAAATGTATTCATCATCTCCAGCACCATCCCAACATCAACATATATGAAAATTGCGTGTTTCTATGTTTTGTAGTAAAAAATAATTATAGGAAGACAAGTGTTTCCAATCAAATCAAATTGTATTGGTTACATAAATGTGTTTAGCAGATGTTATTATTGCAGGTGTAGTGAAATGCTTGTGTTTCTAGCTCTAACAGTGCAGTAATATCTAACAAATAATATCTAACAATTACACAACATATACTGTACCCAATACACACAAATCTAAGTAAAGGAATGGAATTAAGAATATATAAATATATGGACGAGCAATGTCAGAGTAGCATAGACTAAGATACAGTAGAATATAATAGAATACAGTATATACATATGAGATGAGTAATGCAAAATATGTAAACATTACTAAAGTGACTAGTGTTCCATTTAAGTGGCCAGTGATTTCAAGTCTATGTATATAGTCAGCAGCCTCTAATGTGCTATTGATGACTATTTAACAGTCTGATGGCCTTGAGATAGAAGCTGTTTTTCAGTCTCTCGGTCCCAGCTTTGATGCACCTGTACTGACCTCGCCTTCTGGATGATAGCGGGGTGAACAGGAAGTCGCTCAGGTGGTTGTTGTCCTTGATGATCTTTTTGGCCTTCCTGTGACATCGGGGGTTGTAGGTGTCCTGGAGGGCAGGTAGTTTACCCCCGGTGATGCATTTTGGCAGACCGCACCACCCTCTAGAGAGCCCTGCGGTTGCAGACGGTGCAGTTGCCATACCAGGCGGTGATACAGCCCGACAGGATACTCTCAATTGTGCATCTGTAAAAGTTTGTGAGGGTTTTAGGTGCCAAGCTAAATTTCTTCAGCCTCTTGAGGTTCCACCTTCTCCACTGTGGTCCCGTTGATGTGGATAGGGGGGGGCTTCGTGTGCATCGTGTGATTTTAACCAATTATGAGTAGGCATTGCCTAAAAATGTTGACATTTCCCTTAACACTAAGGAATCGATCATGGCTGCCAAGATTTTTGTTGTTTTCAATTGTTCTTCTCCTGTTCCCTGAAAGAGACACAGTCTGTGGCATCTGCTGAACAATCAGTCAGAGCCCTGGCCCTTCTCCAATGAGAGGGGCAGTTTCTCACCCAAGATTAATTAGTTTCACCTTTAATGGCGAGTGGTCGTGATGGAAACAGACCCATCTATAATCTGTCTCAGGCCGAGCTGGTACATTCTGCGCTAAGAGAGCGGAAGGGTTCACTCACAACGCTCTGCAGAAATGTTAACTCATTACTCGGGCTTAATTGCTCGCTGCAGGTCAAAGCCTCATTTTGCTGCAGGTCTCACTAATCTTAGTTTTTATTTGTATGGAAAACGTATTGTTTTTATCTTTCTCACCTTTTATTATTTTATTTGTTAATAAGCACATTGAAATGCATTCTCTGTAAGAAATATTCTATATAAATAAAGTCTGATTGAGTGATTTTTTCCTCCAGCATTTTAAATGGCATTGTGGACAACCAACTGTCATGGATTGCTACATACCAGTATGACAGTTGACAGCACATACTCCAATGATGTTGATAAGAAATGTCCATTTTAGTTTCAGACCATGAAAATCATTTATCAGTTTTTTTACACCCTACCAAAACAACACAAAGAAAAAAAGAGATGACTCAAATGATAACTCTGGCCGATCTTATTGGTCTCACAAACAATGGCCAAAATCCACTCCCCTCCATATGTATTGGACAGTGAAACAAAGCATTTCTATTTGGCTCTATACTCCAGCGTTTTGGATTTTAGATCAAATGTGTCATATGAGGTGACAGTGAAGAAGTCATTATTCACAAATCAGCATCCACATGAATCTAGAAGTGTTCAGAAACACCTTCTATTCTTACTTACAAAAGACTCCAAAATGGCACAATACATTATTCATCATTCAGTTCCTATTGGGAAAAATATCATCCAAAACACAACCAAAACAAACCGCAAGTGCATTGAACAAGTTTTTAGAGTCATTGAGTGCAAGGAATATGGGACCTTTGGGAAATACTAAACTTTTGAATACTTACTGTAAATACACTATAGGTGAATTTGTCCCAATACTTATGACATTTAAATGGGGGGACTTGATACCTAAAGTGCTTTCATTTCAAAACGGTAAAACAGATATGTATGAAATCTAAAATGCTGGGGTATAGAGCTTAATTAAATATTTAGGCTTCACTTTCCAAATACATATGGAGGGGAGTGTAGCACAATGGAAATCTGACGTTTGGAAATTACCAAGGCCTGGAGTTAGTCATACCCCCCCACCCCCCCTTCACCACTATACAATCGCCCCAAGGCGTTGTGGAATATTGGTCAGTCCAGTGTTCCACTCGGCTCCATCATCATAGATCTGTGACACAAATTGCACCCAAACACCCACACGTTGCAGCTAATTTTAGCGAACAAATGACACTGTTCCTTTTCCATAATTTCAAGCTGGATGCCCTGTAGCCGCTGTCAGGCCCAATAAGATTTCTCTTTGTTGCGTCTGAGTTACACTTACACTCAAAAACTATAACCCTCGCATACCACCCCCTCCCTGACAGCTCACAAATCCACTACTAACCAGGTCCGGCAGTGAGATTGACTTTTATGATATCACATATATTTCAGGCAGTTGAGGGAAATCCTTTCCCCTCGAGGAGACAGCATGTAATTACTCTATCCAATGGCAGAGGCACGGAAACTTGTCGTAAACCAAACTAATCTCAGGTCTAAATCAGTCGTCCTTGTCAGTATGAGAAGCGTGAAGATTTTACTCACTGTATCAATTCATATCAATGTTGTTTGAAATAAACTGACATATGTTTTCCAGTCAAAACAGCTTATCCAAGACAAATGGCCACAGGACTGTGTTATTAATGCCAAGGCAATGACATGTTACCTAAAGGAGAACTGTTGGAAAGTGATGGATTGGTGTGGATGGTGGAGGGAAAGAAAGAAAGCCATTTCACAAGGTAAAATGCCTCAGAGGGCGAACAAGGAAACAAGGAAATCCACTATCCTGAGACCCTATTTCCGTGGTAATCACAACAGTGGCGGTGATGTGTCCTCCTGGCATACAGCATAGCCTGGGAGAGCGACAGGTCTGTGACAGGCTGGGACACGCAGGGCTCAGTGAGTCACTGATATGGGACAGGGATGACACCAACACTTCAGCGGCTACTCTCTAGGCTCTAAGGCTCTATTTTAGAGAAAACACACTGAAGAGGAGAGAGAGAGACTTAATCTCTGTTCTATGTCTAGTCCACTAAATTCAGAAAAAAAGTTGAACTATTCCCCATTTAACAACTTAACTTTTGTCTAATAAGCATTAACAATATACTGCTCACAGATCCTTGTTTAAACCATACAGTTATAAAATATTTAAAACCAACAAACTGGTTCGATTGCATCTTGTTGGAGAGTCAAGTGTTAGTTAAAGCTTAGTTTCAAGAATCAATCAATTTGCTCTCCAGAGTTGATCAATACAGATCCAGGACATCAGCAAGCCATGTTGATCACATTATCACATGAATAAATGACCAATAATGATGAAGTAATTGCATTCCTCTACGTCCATCGAAATCTTAAATCACTTGAAGGCAGTGGCGGTTGGTGCCATTTAATATGAGGGAGGGCGATACACATTTTTATGATCATGGCATTATTTCTATTACAACATATTGGATGAATGTCATTCATATTCCATTCACCCAGCTCAATGTATCATCGATAGGTTTAGGCTACTAAATTTACATGATACTCTAATTTTCCCTATACCCATCATGAGGTTGCTACAACATAGTCTATGAATTAAATTTTACAATGTAGGTGTACAGGTCGAGAGACTTTTTAGTAATCAAGGTGACAGACAGCAACACATTCAATACCGCCTTGCACACTCTTGCCTGCATCTAGCTGATCTAGGGTGTAATCATTAGATCAACAGTTGCAAATGAGAGTTTCTATTGGACAAATTCAGGTATGTTTATCCAGGTTTTGTTCCCGTTTCCTTCCATTTAAGAAAAGTTTTTAAAACAGAATCGTCGAAATGAATACACCCCTGATCACACGCAAACACAGTTCACTTTCATAGCAGCCACATACAAACAGCATGATCACTTTGCTTGTTGTAATTCCTTCTCGCATCTACGCAATCTCCTCCTCTCTCACCTTTTCCCTTCTCTTGTGGACTCAGTGCACAACACATCAGTTGTCTGTGACCAGGCGAAAAAAAGTTTCCAAGCCAAACCTTCATATCATAACCGCAAACCGCTACACAGCCTACATCGTTGTCACCATATTATCTAACGTCATAGTCAACATAGCTAATATAACTTACACATTAGTAAACCCTCTACAATATTATAGTACAGTGTACAATCACCAAATAGTTTAGCAGTCACACCAGCGGGCCCGGATGGCAATACATTTCTAAAACCAAAAGCTGACCTTGATTCGGAAGAGTTCCAGTGTTGTATAGCCATAGCCAGCTAGCTAACATGGCATCCCTGTCTGCTTGACCCAGGTGTTTGAGTAGGTTAAACTAGCTAGCTTAGTAAGTAAAAGTGAAAACAATACTATGAAATCTAGCTAGCTCTCCCTCTCTCCCTCTCTCGCTTCTCCTTCATTTTTGAAGAAATGTATTTGTTCAAAACTGTTAAACTACTGTCTTTCTTTCTCTTTGAGTCAACTACTCACCACATTTTATGCACTGAAGTGCTAGCTAGCTGTAGCTTATGCTTTCAGTACTAGATTCATTCTCTGATCATTTGATTGGGTGGACAAAATGTCAGTTCATGCTGCAAGAGCTCTGATAGGTTGGAGGACGTCCTCCGGAAGTTGTCATAATTACTGTGTAAGTCTACAGAAGGGGGTGAGAACCATGAGCCTTCTAGGTTTTGTATTGAAGGAGGACGGAAACGAGCTGTCCTCCAGCTTCACAATGGTGATACCCCACAGAGTGCTCGAGGCTACTGTAGAGCTTCATTGCAAAACGAATCAATTATTTGTTGACATGAATATATTTAGTATAGTTGTGTCTAAAAATTATAGCTTTTTAATGTTTCACTATTTTTATATTTATGAAATTCACTGAGGAGGATGTTCCTCCCCTTCCTCCTCTGAGGGGCCTCCACTGCTCGAAGGTGTTGTTGCACTCAATAGTTTGTGGACATGATTACCATCAATCAACCTATAGCCTGTGGGACTGAGCCTGCAATATGATGGGTAGCTTTAGAATTTGTACTCCCATGGTTTATTGGTGACAAGATTAATACTTTGAATCTATCTAATGAGACAGTCTGTCGATTACAGTCATTTAGGACACAGGTGTCTCTACAGCAACAACTCAGAACGATGTTACTATCAAAACTACACTTTAATTTTCCTCTAAGTTATGTCACACCAGAAAGTTCACAAGGGAGTTCAGAATGATTTAAAGGTGCAATCTGGGATTGGTACATACATTTTTTTAAACTTTTAAATTAGCCATTGATTCTGGAAGAATTTAACTTATAAATGCAGTGTTTCCTAAACTCGGTCCTGGGGACCAGGTGCACGTTTAGTTTTTTGCCCTAGCACTACACAGCTGATTCAAATAATGAACTCATCATCAAGCCTTGATTATTTGAATTAGCTGTGTAGTGCTAGGGCAAAAACCAAAATGTGCACCCCTTGGGGTCCCCAGGACCAAGTTTGGGAAACGCTGTATAATTGCCTCATGAGCTTAGTTTAAGTAGCACTTTGTTGTTGTTTTAATCCCAGATTGCCACTTTACATTTAGTGGTTTGTTTACCTTCTATCAGTCTTATCGATTGAGTAAAAAAAATATCTTTAGGGTAAGCAGCAGTCTCTGGCAAAATCAGCTTTAACTTTTCACAATTTTTTTTAACAGCACTCATAAAATGTGTAACAAGGGGGGGAAATACTTTAAAACATGTTCCTTTTTCTGAGTAAAAGGAGCAGATGTTAAAATTCCACCAGCCTCCTCACCCAGGGGAATACTTTGCAGCCTCTCATGTCTGGCACATTCACAAATGTGTCCTGGAATGGAACATGTTCAGTCACACACTTGTACAGTGACAGTGATAGACACATAATGTACTATACAAGCTACTTTCACCCTCCCTCCCTCTCCCTATATATCTCTCTCACGTCCCCTCCCCCCCACTGTTTTGCAATGAAGGTCTATAGTAGCCTCAACAGCACTCTGTAGGGTAGCACCATGGTGTAGCCGGAGGACATCTAGCTTCTGTCCTCCTCTGCTTACATTGACTTCAAAACTAAACCTAGGAGACTCATGGTTCTCACCCCCTTCTATAGACTTACACAGTAATTATGACAACTTCCAGAGGACATCCTCCAACCTATCAGAGCTCTTGCAGCATGAACTGACATTTTGTCCACCCAATCAAGGGATCAGAGAATGAATCTATTTCTGAAAGCCAAAGTTACAGCTAGCTAGCACTTCAGTGCATAAAATGTGGCGAGTAGTTGACTCAAAGATAGAGAAAGACAATAGTTGAACTTTTTTTTCTTCTCACTTTCACTTACTTAGCTAGCAAATGCAGCTAGCTAGTTTAGTCTACTCAAACACCCAGCTCAAACAGAGGGATGATATGTTAGCTAGTTGTCTATGACTATCCAATACAACACTGGAACTCAAGGTAAGCTTTTGGTTTTGCTAATTAATTGCCATCGGGGCCCACCGATGTAACTGCTAAACTGCTTACTGACTGAACACTGTACTGCATAATTGTATCTGGTTTACTAACAGGTTAGTTCTTTTAGCTATGTCGACAAGCATTTTGCTACTCTCGCATTAACATCTGCTAACCATGTGTGTGTGTGACAAATAAAATTTGATTTGACTATGACGTTCCTTTAGCTAATATGGTGACAATGATGTAGGCTGTCTGTAGCGTGATATGTAGGCTGTCTGTAGCATGATATGGTATGGCTTGGATTTTTTTTTTTTCTGGTCACACACAGCTGATTTGTTGTGACTTGAAGTCCACAAGCGAAGGGAAAAGGTGAGAGGAGGGAGCGTATAGATGCGAGAAGGAATACAACGTGGCTGCTATGAAAGTGAACTGTGTTTTTCTCTCGACCTGTGTGCACTTACGTTGTAAACTTTCACTCATAGGCTAGGTTGTACCGACCTCATGATGGGTATAGGGAAAATTTGTGTATCATGTAGTAGCCTAAACCTATCAATGTTACGTTGAGCTGGGTGAATGAAATATGAATGACAGTCATCCAATATGCTGTAATAGAAATAAGGCCGTGTTCATGAACAAAAAAAGATTGTCCTTCCTCATCTTAAACAGCACCGACCGCCACTACCGTGCAGAGATGTCAGACAGCAGGCCATGGTGAGTTTAATCCATTGTGAAGTGTGACGCCACAGTGAATAAGCTGGTAAACACCCATTCAAGGCTAGGGACTAGCCTTGTGGAGCTAGCCCAGTCCCAGCACAGCAGGCGGGGGTACAGAGAACAGGCTCTCAGAGTTGTTCAACATTTCAAAACTTCTGATTACGTGTGCTACATTATTTTTTTTAACCTCTTTCATAACGGATGCCTTGGTCCAATGTTTCCATGTCTCTGACCCACTGTTTCCAGTATTGGCTTTGTTTTAGAACACTGTGGGGGCTGGTGGCTCACAACAAGTCAAGTAAATCTTTTATTATCACAGGCAGGATTACATATGCATTTATCATCCTTTTATGGAAGAAACACACACAACCACCGCATGAACGTACACACACACACACACACACACACATGCACACACACGCACGCACGCGCACGCACAATATAACTTCTTGACCTTCGATGTTTTCTCCCAGCTAGGAGGCCTTGTAAGTCTTGTCTGAATTGGAAAACAGGTCCAGACTTCCTGTGCAAAAGGTCCTCATTTGACATTCAGCTCCCAGCTGATGTGTGGCTGAGCGCAGATCCTAAGGAGGATTAATTGCGTGCAGCCATTTTGTACCACTTGTTATATTCCTTTTGATGTGGTCGTTAACATGGAGGATGCAGAGATAAACATGGAGCAATGCAGGGAGTCCAAACTCTGGGGTGCCAGCCAGTGTTGAGGGGCCAGGTAAACACAGCATGTCTGACTGACATAGGCTACTGTAGTACGGTGAGGTAAACCTGAATAAGCATGGTGCGTTTCTATGGACACTTACAGGTAGACAGTTCAAAATAGACAGACATTCTGCTAAAGGCCATTGATGGCCGAAACGTCATGATTTGGACTTAAAATAGATAAATAAAGCATCAAGATTTAACATTTTTCGTGCCCATTTTTTTCAAGACGTAAGTAAAAGCACTTAAATAAGTGAAATGTAGAATTTGTTATCACCTTAAAGTTGCATCTATTGTTAACAACAATTCCAATTTGTCCAAAACAAGATGTCTTCTTAAAAACGAATACATACTGTATGACCTGTAGCTTACTCTCACTGCTCTTTAACAGGGTTATAATGAGATATTAGCAACAGCCTGATTAAAATTTCATTGGCCATGCATTTTCGGGTGAGCCAGAGAGCACCTAAAGTGGATAATCAGTGAGAATATAACAGTATGATGCACCGCCTGCACACATGCAAATTGTGTCCATTGATTTTCTCCCTGAAAGCTTAAAGGTGCAATATGCAGAAATTGCTCCGCCATTACCTGGTTGCTAAAATTCTAATAGTTTGCCTAACTTCAGTTTGTGTGACAAAACAAGCAATGTAGAGAATCATTGTACCATCTAAACTGCTGTGAAATATCTTTTCAATAACCAAAAATATTGTATTTTCAGGTAAAAAAACTAAACGTAAGAATTAGACTTGCTTTCAATGAGAATGACAGATGTGTAACTCACATGTCTATGTGGATTTGGTTGGGTCGCCCCAAAAAGTTACATATTGCAACTTTAAAGAGAGAAGGAAGCATGATGAGATACTACTGTCACTCACTGGGTCCTAAGGCATTCAGCAAAATATTTGTGTGGACTTCTTTAGTCTGACTTAGAATGACTTAGAATAGCAGGTAAAGGCTTCATTAGCCAGGAGGAAGCGTACACATCCATGTCTATCACAGCTAAGGTGCTAAGGTGCTTTTGCTACATCATTAGTACATTTCTGACTGAAAGTGAAAGGCAGACACTATTATTTTGGGGTAGCAGCTCACCCAAAACTCTGTAATGAGTATGCTGCTATGGCCATTCTCAGAGTCGGATAGATAGGCTGATCTGGGGGTTAGTCCAAAAGCCTTGGTATTCACCTCACCACATGATCGAACCTACTTTGTCAGACCGACATAATCGATCCAGGAGTGATGCTCATCTTTATTTGAACACAGCAGTGGAATCCCCCAAGGACTGATCCATAACAGGGTCTGGACCTGTGACTTACCAAGGGGAGAAGAAGGGAAAGCAACCGCTGATTACGTTTAGACTACTCACGGGCTCCATTCTAATACATAAATAAGCTTGTAGTTGTCATTGGGGGGTGTTAAGCAAAAATACATTTGTTCAAACAAAGTTAGGTTTCCATATTTTAGTCTCTCTCTCTCTCTCTCTCTCTCTCTCTCTCTCTCTCTCTCTCTCTCTCTTCTCTCTCTCTCTCTCTCTCTCTCTCTCTTCTCTCTCTCTCTCTCTCTCTCTCTCTCTCTCATCTCTCTCTCTCTCTCTCTCTCTCTCTCTCTCTCTCATATATATATATAGTATATATATATATCAATCAATTTCTTTCTCTCCCTCTTCCCCTTAGCTCACTCCTGTCAAGTATAGAATGGCTCATGATGATGATCACTGAGATGGATGGGTAATTAGGTACCTGAATTGCAGCCTCAACTGATGGGATAAGGTGTAGGAATCACCTTATTTCCGATACAACTTTAGCCCACCTTACACTGCTTCTACCCCCCACACTCACACAAGCAACACCCCAGACATGTGTTCCCTCTCTCTAGGGAAAGGGGGGTACCTAGTCAGTTGCACAACTGAAAGCACTCTATAGGCCTACCCCATGTGCGTCATTCCCTCTCCATCCTTCTCTCCAGACTGTGCGTGCAGAATTCCCCCTCTACCTCTGTCCATACCACTGACTTTGTTCTCGTTGAGCCCCTAGCACAGATTGTACCCTTTTTATCATTGACTAGAGATGGCGCTCTCTCCCTACGGCCAACCTGTGTTCCACTCTACTTCTATAGCCTTAACTGCTGTTGTCTCCCAACTTCCCTATGCATTGCACTACTTTTGGAAATCAGCTGTTTTTCAGGGTAAGACAGTAAGACAAAGTAAGACAAAGCCCTCCAATCCAGAGGAAGGCTGCCTCCCAACTGGCCCCCCATTCCCTACATAGTGCACTACTTTTGACTGGAAGGAATCGGGTGCCATTTGAAATGCAGCTCTCGACTGCGTTTCCTCCTTCAACCCCCCCAGTTCAGACTGTGGTCTCCCCTCCATTGACTAAACAGTCATTTCCATCCCTGCGGAGCAGGCAGGAGTGTCGAGTGTCCCTGCATTAATACCAGTCTAATTGGACGATCCATCAGTGCATCACTGCTTGTCGACAGTGACCCAGCCAGAACCCTGTATCCATCATTACAACTTATTGTCATGGTTTTTACTTATTGACATTTTGTCTTGTTCTGCCACACCAACAAATGATGAATAAATATATAAATACAAAGTCTTTTCTGGCACACAAATATATCTGGGATTTAAAAAATAAATGTTTCAGTGGTTGGAATTAATGCATGTTATGGAGTGTGGTATTCTTACATGAATCCAACGATCATCTAATGTATGCGCAATCATAATAACGTTACAGATGCTAATCCCATGGTCCTCAAGCACCTTAATATAATGTCCCTGTATTCTAAAGTATTTCTGTATTAAATGTAGATTTAGCTTTATTTGGGCAGCGTAGAATGGCTAAATTTACATCTGCTTCCTCCTGGCTGTTCTTAGTAGGTTAGACAAATGGCTAATGAGATGTAAATAAGCTTTAGAATCTATAAACAGTCAAATTGTTATCTAGGAGTGAGAGTTTCACTGATACGAAACAAGTTTACATATATTTGAAGGCTTACTCATAATTAGACAAGAATGAATGGGGCTAATAAAGATTTTTGCTGCAGGTGATTTGGGCTCTGTGATGATTGCATTGGAAATGGACAGGGACAAACAGTACATAAACACACATTTCTCATCTTGAGTTTGTCCTCCACAAACTGCTTATTTTCTCGAATTGAATAAATGTTTGGAAATAAGCCAAGGGTTAGCCTCCATCAAAGAGGAGGCAGCCCAACGGAAACACGACAACTCTGTGTGGGATTCAGTAAACACTTTAAAGCATCGCATATTTGTAACTGCCTCTTTCAATGGCCAGGCCTATTCTAGTCCTGTATTAGCGGACTGATATAGACTTCTGTAACATGGGCAACATTTATTTTGCTGCAGCATCTTCGCTTTGGCAAAAAAGGTAATTGTATAATTAAGAACAGCATCTGCAGGGTTCTGCTTTAAGAACAAAACCCTGTCCTCAAACACTTACATCAAAAGGTACAAAGTTATGGGCAAAGACCCAAAACATCCACATCAAATTAAATATTTTCCTTGATCAAATAACATGGAAAGAATCCCTTTTTGTGCAGTATTTATTGACCATTCTTACAAACCACTCAAGGTTTCTACATAGGCTGGTCATCTGGTCATAGGCTGGTCATCTGGTCATAGGTTGGTCATCTAGGTTTGTACCTGTAGACTTTCCATCACCATGAAGGAAAACAATGGACAATACAGTAATTGAATACATTGAGACATTGAGAGGTTTGTGATGAAGTGGCTCAGTTGGTAGCGCATGGTGCTTGCAATGAAAGGATTATGGGTTCGATTCCCACGGGGGACCAATACGAAAATGTATGCACTAACTGCTGTAAATTGCTCTGGACTTGAGTGTCTAGTAAAAGGAATGAATAGACCATTTCAGTTTCCACATAGAAATAAGTTTCATTTTGAAGTATTATCAGATGAACTGTTTTGTACAGACAATTATCAGACTCAAGTTCCAAATGCTGGTAAACTCTGAAATACAAACGCATTTTGTTTAAACCTCTGCCCCCAAACTACTTCCCGCGGCTATGGACACGACTCTCAATGTTAGCTAAGTCTAAGTCCTACACAAGTCCTGTATGTAAATGAAGATCTGCCCCAAAAAATGACCTACGACTACCTGACTTACCGTCCCTTTAAAAAAAGTCTGGAAATGGATGTGTGGTAACGTGAGTTAGCAATGAACCGGAACCTGCCGAGAACGTCGTCTTGTGCCATACTTAACCTGTCAGGGCGAGTCTCCAAACTACTCAATCAAATCTCCATTTGAAACCAGAAACAATGTGTGCAGAGGTGAATGAGACATTGAAAGGACCAGAGGGGTGGTGTGTATTTTTATCCCAAAGCATTTACATGTCTACGGCTGCATCCCAAATGGCACCCTATTCCCTATATAGTGGACTACATTTGACCAGAGCCCAGAAGGTAGTACACTATGTAGGGAATAGGGTGCCCTTTGGGACGCAAACTTCCTCTGGACTGGAGGGCTTTGTCTTACCTGAAAAACAGGCGATTTACCATTTCTTCAGGCCTTCAGAAAAACTTGAGCCCTTATGGACATCCTCCTTCCCTCCCTTCCTCCCATCCCGCAGGAGAAGGACGGATGGATGGTGTAGCTGGCAGATAAATCCTATATTAAACACAGCACCGGCGCGTTGCGAATGATTGGACAGGAGGAGAAGGAAGAGCTCCCCAGAATAGCATGTTCCCGCGGGATGGCGGTGTGTGGGTGATGCCTGTGCCTGTGTGCAGTTGAGTGGTTATTTATGGAAGACGTTTCGTAATACATTGAGGGTATCCCTTTGATAAGGAACAATCCCTCTAAAACAGCAACATCAACACATCAACCGCAAGCATGGTAACACAAAACACCGTAACACCATCTGACACCTAGATGGAGAGAAGAAAACCCAGCGATTCAATGAGTTTCCTTGAAGTGCCTGTTAAAGGAGACAGGAAAACAGAGTAGAGAATGAATTTGGAGTATAGGAGTAATAAAATGGAAATATAAAAAATAAAAATAAATGTGAGAATGTTTGTGATATTAAGGCTGGATAATGCATAGTTGGACTCATGGTTCCAGAGTTACTGCATTTCCTATTCTGTTTTTTTTTGTCAAAAAAAGAATGCTTTGGATGAGAAAATACAACAAAGACCATTTTGAGATGGAATCTGTTCACAGGGATTGTAAAAGGATGGCAGGGATTTGATATGGAAATCTCTGTATCGACAGGAATCGGATGAAATTCAATAGGCATTGATCAAAAACTCAAAAGTGTGGAGAGCAATTTCAAAATCTTGCGACACTTATAACTGCAATAAGTGTGATCTCGATGACAGATCAGTTCCACCAGTCAGCTAAATGTGTGTTTGCTGTTCGCCATGCATGTAACAGTTCAACCTGGTCTCCTAATCAACCATATGGTCTGCCCCCAACTTAACTGATACCCTTTTCTTAATAGGTGTGAAAGGTGTCCAACTTAGGACAGCTTCAGGCTCTGTAGGAGATGTTTTGACTTTGTTGCAGTGGTTTGCCACTAGAGCTCACCCTAGATCACAAATCACCATCCCTCTGTGGTAAGAAATATAACAAAATAGCTTTAAACAATCAACTGATACATTCTTTCACTTTGTGTAAACCAAATCTTCTTTTTGCTATTGTGCGCAATGGGCAGCAGGTCCTACAATGCTGTCATACACTGAGTGTACAAAACATTAAGGACAACTGCTCTTTCCATGACATAGACTGACCAGGTGAATCCAGCTGAAAGCTATAATCCTTTATTGATGTCACTTGTTGAATCTACTTCAATCAGTGTAGATGAAGGGGAGGAGACAGGTTAAAAAAAGATTTTTTAAGACATTAGACAATTGAGACATGGATTGTGTACGTGTGCCATTCAGAGGGTGAATGGGCAAGAAAAAAGAAAAAGTGCATTTGAACGGGGTATGGTAGTAGGTGCCAGGCGTACTGGTTTGTGTCAAGAACTACAATGCTGCTGGGTCTTTCACGCCCAACATTTGTGTATCAAGAATGGTCCACCACCCAAAGGACAAACCAGCCAACATTACACAACTGTGGGAAGCATTGGAGTCAACATTTTTTTTTGTAACACAATAAAATAACAATAATGAGGCTACATACAGGGGTACCAGGACCGAGTCAATGTGCGGGGGTACAGGTTAGTCGAGGTAATTTGTACACGTAGGTACTGTATGCGTCAAGTGACTATGCATAGATAATAAACAGTGAGTAGTTGCAGTGGAAAAACAGGGGGGGCAATTTGTCCGGGTGGCAATTTGATTAATTGTTCAGCAGTCTTATGGTTTGGGGGTATAAGCTGTTAAGGAGCCTTTTGGACCTAGACTTGGCGCTCTGGTACTGCTTGCTGTGCGGTAGCAGAGAAAACAGTCTTGGGTGACTGGAGTCTTTGACAATTTTTTGTCAATATAGGTCCTGGAGGGCAGGAAGCTTGGCCCCAGTGATGTACTTGGCCATACACACTACCCTCTGTAGAGCCTTACTGTCGGAGGCCGAGCAGTTGCCATACCAGGCAGTGATGCAACCGGTCAGGATGCTCTCGATGGTGTAACTGTATACCTTTTTGAGGATCTGCGGACCCATGCCAAATCTTTTCAGTCTCCTGAGGGGGAAAAGGCGTTGTCGTGCCGTCTTCACGACTTTCTTGGTATGTTTGGACCATGATAGTTTGTTGGTGATGTGTACACCAAGGAACTTAAAACTCTCGACCCGCTCCACTATAGCCCGTTGATGTGAATGTGGGCATGTTTGTCCCTCCTTTAGTCGTGTAGTCCACGATCTTCTCCTTTGTCTTACTCACGTTGAGGGAGAGGTTGTTGTCCTGGCACCACACTGCCAGGTCTCTGACCTCCTCCCTGTAGGCTGTCTCATCGTTGTCCATGATCTGGCCTACCATCGTTGTGTTATCAGCAAACTTAATGATGGTCTTGGAGTCATGCTTCGCCACGAAGTCATGGGTGAACAGGGAGTAAAGGAGGTGACTAAGCACGCACCCCTGAGGGGCCCCCATGTTGAGGATCAGCGTGGCGGATGTGTTGTTACCTACCCTTACCATCCGGGGGTGGCCCATCAGGAAGTCCAGGACCCAGTTGCAGAGGGTTTAGTTGCAGGGTCCTTAGCTTAGTGATGAGCTTTGTGGGCACTGTGGTGTCAATGAACAGCATTCTCACATAGGTGCTCCTTTTGTCCATGTGGGAAAGGCCAGTGTGGAGTGCGATTGAGATTGCGTTATCTGTGGATCTCTTGGGGCGGTATGGGAATTGGAGTGGGTATAGGGTTTCCGGGATGATGGTGTTGATGTGAGCCATGACCAGCCTTTCAAAGCACTTCATGGCTACCATTTAGGCAGGTTACCTTTGCTATCTTGGGCAAAGGAACTATGTTGGTCCGCTTGAACGCACTGAAGTCAGATGACGGAGATTTTGAGTTCCAAGTTTCCAGTTGTCTTGAACGTGGCATAAAGACCAAATCACGGAGGATGTGCATCAAGCTAAATGAGCATCTTACAGCCCAGCTAGAGCAGTGCCCCTTGTCTCTGGTATACAGCACCCAGAGACACGGCACCAGCCTGGGCACTCTGTACAAGAGCATGGGGGGCATGGACTGTAGTACCAGTACCCTCACGGTCATCAGAGACAACTGTGGACAGGTGTTTGGTGCATTTTGTCCTACTACTCTTTGAATTAGTCTGTCATACTATGGAACAGGACACACATTCCTCTTCTCCTTCTCTCCACAACTCCAGGTTTATGAATGGAAGTTTAGTAACTCCTTCTTTGTGAAGGGAAGTCCAGACTACCTGGCATTTGGTGGATGAGGGGGTCTCTTTGGCCTGTGATTAGACGATGGCCTGATCTGTGGGCAGAGCCAGAGGTGTGACACATTTGACAATGACGTGTTGTCCACCTCTGAAGACTTCCTAATCAACGACCTGGAGGTTTGGGACATCTCCTGAAGACAAGGGACTGCATGCTACTGCTTACTTAAACATTATACAACCATTGTAACAGTGGATAGAACGGAAAAGACTGCACCTCTCATCTGAGGATCCCAAAGCATGGCTCCCCGTGCAAGGCTGTATCACATCCGGCCATGATTGGGAGTCCTATAGTGCGGCGCACAATTGGCCCAGCATCGTCCGGATTTGGCCGGGGTAGGCGGTCATTGTAAATAAGAATTTGTTCTTAACTGACTTGCCTAGTTAAATAAAGGTTAAATAAAATATGAAAAACAATAAGAGGTTGAAAATGTCAGTGAAGAGACTTGCCAGTTGGTTCGCGCATGCTCTGAGTACACGTCCTGGTAATCCGTCTGGCCCCACGGCCTTGTGAATGTTGACCTGTTCAAAGGTCTTGCTCACATCGGCCACGGAGAGCGTAATCACACAGTCGTCCGGAACAGCTGGTGCTCTCATGCGGAACAGCTGGTTCTCTCAGTGTTGCTTGCCTCGAAGTGAGCATAAAAGGCATTTAGATCATCTGGTAAGCTTGCGTCACTAGGCAGCTCACAGCTGGGTTTCCCTTTGTAGTCTGTAATAGTTTGAAAGCCCTGCCACATCCGATGAGCCTCAGAGCCGGCGTAGAAGGATTCAATCTTAGTCCTGTATTGACGCTGTGCCTGTTTGTTGTTTTAGCGGGATTTCTTATAAGCCTCCAGATTAGTGTCCCGCTCCTTGAAAGCGGCAGCTCTAGCCTTTAGCTCAGTGCCAATGTTGCCTGTAATCCATGGCTTCTGGTTGGGAGATGTACGTATGGTCACTGTGGGGACGTTGTCGTCGATGCACTTATTGATGAAGCTGGTGACTGAGGTGGTATACTCCTCAATGCCATTGGATGAATCCCAGAACATATCAAATCAAATCATCAAATCAAAGTTTCTTTGTCACGTGCGCCAAATACAGTGAAATGCTTACTTACAAGCCCTAACCAACGGTGCAATTTTTAAGTAAAAAATAGGTATTAGGTAAACAATAGATAAGTAAAGAAATAAAACATTTAAAAACAGTAAAATGACAGTGAAAATAACAGTAACGAGGCTATATACAGTTGGTACCGGTACAGAGCCAATGTGCAGGGGCACCTGTTAGTCGGGCTAATTGAGGTAATATGTACATGTAGGCATAGTTAAAGTGACTATGCATCGATGATAAACAGAGAGTAGCAGCAGAGTAAAAGGGGTAAAAGGGGTAAAAGCTGTTGAGAAGCCTTTTGGTCGTAGACTTGGCGCTCCGGTACCGCTTGCAATGCGGTAGCAGAGAGAACAGTCTATGACTGGGGTGGCTGGGGTCTTTTTAGGGCCTTCCTCTGACACCGCCTGGTGTAGAGGTCCTGGATGGCAGGCAGCTTAGCCCCAGTGATGTACTGGGCTGTACGCACTGCCCTCTGTAGAGCCTTGCGGTTGGAGGCCGAGCAGTTGCCGTACCAGGCAGTGATGCAACCAGTCAGGATGCTCTCAATGTTGCAGTTGTAGAACCTTTTGAGGATCTGAGGACCCATGCCATATATCAGTCTGTGCTAGCAAAACAGTCCTGTAGCGTAGCATCTGTGTCATCTGACTACTTCCGTATTGAGCAAGTCACTGATACTTCCTGCTTTAGTTTTTGCTTGTAAGCAGGAATCGAGAGGATAGAATTATGGTCAGATTTGCCAAATGAAGGGCGAGTGAGAGTTTTGTACGCGTCTCTGTGTGTGGAGTAAAGGTGGTCTAGAGTTTTTTTCCCTCTGGTTGCACGTGACATGCTGGTAAAAATTGGGAAAAACGGATTTACGTAAGTTTGCCTGCATTAAAGTCCCCGGCCACTAGGAGCACCACTTCTGGATGAGCATATTCTTGTTTGCTTATAGCTTTATACAGCTCGTTGAGTGCGGTCTTAGTGCCAGCGTCGGTTTCTTGTGGTAAATAGAAGGCTACGAAAACTCTCTGGGTAGATAGTGGGGTCTACAGCTTATCATGAGTTACTCAACCTCATGTTAGCAATACCTCGAGACTCCCTTAATATTAGACATTGCGCACCAGCTGTTACTGACAAATAGACACACACCCCCACCCCTCGTCTTACTGGACGTAGCTGTTCTGTCCTGCCGATGCGCAGAAATCCCAGCCAACTCTATATTATCCTTGTCATCGTTCAGCCACAACTCGGTGAAACATATGATATTACAGTTTTAATGTCCCTGTTGGTAGGATAGTCTCGAATGGAGCTCATCTAGTTTACTCCAGTGATTGCAGGTTGGCCAATAGGACGGATGGTTGAGGTGCGTTTCCCACACGTCGATGAATTCTCACATGGCACCCTGATCTGCGCCCCCTGTACCTTATTTTCTTCATGCGAATGACAGGGATTTGGGCCTTGTCCGGGAGCAACATTATATCCTTTGCGTCAGACACATTAAAATCTTTGTCCATTTTGACATGAGTAATCACTGTTCTGATATACAGAAGCTTTGCGAAGAAACACACAAAACAGCACAATTGGTTAGGAGCCCGTAAAACATCAGCTGAAGCTCAGAAAGCAGTGGACCTGTCTATAGTAATAAAGAGCAGAAACATGCAACATGCTTGCAGCTTCAAACTAGTGTTAATAAACTGTCTAGTTTATGAATTAACCCATCTAATTAAGAGATAATAACAATATGATGTATCTTGTTGTCTCTCAGACCCCCAGTAGATACACTACATGACCAAAGGTATGTGGACACCTGCTCATCGAACATCTCATTCCAAAATCATTGGCATTAATATGGAGTTGCCCACCCCCCGCTGCTATAACAGCCTCCATTCTTTCCACTCCATGTTGGAACATTGGACTTGCTTCCATTCAGCCACAAGAGCATTAGTGTGGTCGGGCACTGATGTTGGGCGATTAGACCTGGCTCCTAGTCGGCATTGCAATTCATCCCAAAGGTGTTCGATGGGGTTGAGATCAGGGCTCTGTGCAAGCCAGTCATGTTCTTCCACACCGATCTCGACAAACCATTTCTGTATGGACCTCGCTTTGTGCACGGGGGCATTGTCATGCTGAAACAGGAAAGGGCCTTCCCCAAACTGTTGCCACAAAGTTGGAAGCACAGAATTCTAGAATGTCTAGAATGTCATTGTATGCAGAAGCATTAAGATTTCCCTTCACTGGAGCTAAGGGGCCTAGCCCGAACCATGGAAAACAGCCCCAGACCATTATTCCTCCTCCACCAACCTGTACAGTTGGCACTATGCATTGGGGCAGGTAGCGTTCTCCTGGCATCCGCCAAACCCAGATTAGTCCGTCGGACTTCCAGATGGTGAAGTGTGATTCATCACTCCAGAGAACACGTTCCACTGCTCCAGAGTCCAATGGCGGCGAGCTTTACACCACTCCAGCCGACGCTTGGCATTGTGCATGGTGATCTTAGGCTTGTGTGCGGCTGCTCGGCCATGTAAACCCATTTCATGAAGCTCCCAATGAACAGTTCTTATGCTGATGTTGCTCCCTGAGGCAGTTTGGAACTCATTAGTGAGTGTTGCAATCGAGGACAGATGATTTTAATGCGCTATGCGCTACGCGCTTCAGGTTTCTGCGGTCCCGTTCTGCGAGCTTGTGCCACTTCGTGGCTGAGCCGTTGTTGATCCTAGACGTTTCCACTTCACAATAACAGCACTTACAGTTGACCGGGGCAGTTCTAGCAAAGCAGAAATTTGATGAACTGACTTGTTGGAAAGGTGGCATCCTATGACGGTGCCACGTTGAAAGTCACTGAGCTCTTCAGTAAGGCCATTCTACTGCCAATATTTGTCTATGGAGATTGCATGACTGCATGCTTGATTTTATACACCTGTCAGCAACGGGTGTGGCTGAAATAGCCGAATCCACTAATTTGAAGGGGTGTCCACATACTTTTGTATGTATAGTGTATGTCATCAGATTCCATTCTAATTATGTACCGTCATTTTTTGTCTACTATCTGGATGCTATGATAACTATCTAGAATACATCTAGAAGAATACATAACAGGTAGGTGGACCCTGACATCAACGAGAATCTATTGAAAAAGTCCCAAGCACAGGCACAGGCACCTTAATTGGGGAGGACAGGCTCATAGTAATGGCTGGAAAGGAATGAATGGAATGGTATAGAACACATCAAACATGTTTTCTATGTTTTTGATACCATTCCATTCACTCCATTCCAGCCATTATTATCAGCCGTCCTCCCTTCAGAAGCCTCCTGTAGTCCCAAGCTATTCAGTCTAACTACTGTACTAAAAATCAATAGCAAACATGATAAAGCACCCCATCCACCATCCTACTGACTTTAGTACCAGAACCAACGCAGCACTACATGTCTCCATCGACCAAAACAAAAACTGAAGCAGGGACACCGTAACATTTCCTGAGTAACAACTCCTGAGATTCACAATGGACAACAGTACGAGAGGTTATTTGAGACTCTGCGGCAGTGCGGCTAGGGTAAAGTGTGGCACAACATAACACAGGGTTGGCATGTCTCCATGGGTAGTGCTGGGTGACATTTCAGTCACTCCAGGCGGCCCAGATGTGCTGCTTTGATGGAGCAGGGGCCCACCAGCTTTGACTGCAGGGCTGTGTCCCAAATGGCACCCTATTCTCTATTCAGTCCACTCTCTTTGACCAGGGCTCTGGAACTGCAAGAAGGGACGAAGGGGACTCCCTGGACCATTTTGAAAATCTGAGGCAGGAACTCAACTTAGAGCTCGAACCACTTATTGAAAGGGTAGTACTTGGTTCAAGCTCAAAGGAGAGGAGTTTGGAGGACGGTTCAGTCTCGGCTGTCTCAGTCCATTGATCAGAGGATGTAGCAGCGGGCCTAAAATACAGGGAGAGGCACACGGAGGAATGGAGGAATTAAATAAAGCCGACTTATCACTTGCTCCATGTCAATTAATGCAGGGCTTTATCAAAGGATCCAACTTTATTAAAAAGCTGAGGCGCTGACAGGCCAATAACCTGGTGACAAATTAATTGAATTTTGACTGACGGCTCAGAACAGGCTGGGAGGACTCTCCGAGGAGAGACAATAGGGCTGGTAGCTTTGTTAGTGATAAAAGATAACAGTGGAAAATGGGAAATAAAGCTATTCACAGACAAACATGCTTACAAATCTAAGACCTAGAGGAGTACTTAGTAAAAGCAGTAAAATAAATGCATATTATTCATGCATAACCTATGAGTTTATTCATTAAAATGCAGAGAGTTTAGCCCCTCTAAGACACTATCTGTTTGAAGAAGAGGTGGGAGATCGACATATCTTTCCCCAAACAGTGGGTGGATGGTTGTTCACCTAGCACCTTGGCAGTGGTGTCAGTTTCTTAGAAAATGTGGGGGTGAGCTCTGCTCAGTACAAGGTGGACTGGAGCCAGTAATTGCAAGTGCTAACGAGAACCAGGAGGTCTGACGAGAGAACTGGCAGCAATTAGAGCTGTTTGATCTCTTACTGCGGCCGGGCCAGCATCGCACGTGCTCAATCGCACACACACACACTCACGTGCACACATACATACATACAATCAGGTCCATAATACATTTTTTATACTTTAACAATAAAAATACTGAGCTATATTGTATGCTCCAAAAAAATCGGTGCTTATACAATTGCTCAGAGAAAGAGATTTTGTTAAATAAGTAAAATATGGTGGTGCATCTTTGATGTTATGGGGCTATTTTGCTTCCACTGGTCCTGTGGCCCTTGTTAAGGACAACGGCATCATGAATTTTTACCAAGTACCAGGACATTTTAGCCAAAAACCTGGTTTCTTGAAGTGGATCTTCAAGAAAGACAATAATCCCAAGCACACATCAAAATGGTTAATTGGCCACAAAATCCACATTTTACAATTGCAAATCCTATATCTCTCGACACATTCACAAAAACAGTCATGGCCTCTAAACCTTCCAGCTGCCTACTGGACCATATTCAAACTAGACTACTGAAAGAGCTACTTCCTGTGCTTGGCCCTCCTATGTTGAACATAATAAACGGCTCCGTATCCTCCGGATGTGTACCAAACCCACTAAATGTGGCAGTAATAAAGACTCTCCTGAAAAAGCCTATCGACCTATATTGAATCTCCCATTTCTCTAAATGTTGTTTGAAAAAGCTGTCAAGTTCTTGCACGGTTTAGATCTTATCTGTTGGAAAGATATCAGTTTGTCTCTGTGGATGGTTTGTCCTCTGACAAATCAGTGGTAAGTTTCGGTGTTCCTCAAGGTTCCGTTTTAGGACGCCTATTGTTTTCACTCTATATTCTACCTCTTGGTGATATCATTCGGAAACACAATGTTAACTTTCACTGCAATGCGGACGACACACAGCTGTACATTTCAATGAAACATGGTGAAGCCCCAAAATTGCATACCCTGGAAGCCTGTGTTTTAGACATAAGGAAGTGGATGGCGGAAAATGTTTTACTCTGACAAAAAATAGATCTTTAAAAAATAGGTCCCAAGAAACAAAGAGATCTGCTGTTTGATCTGCAATTAATCTTGATGGTTGTACAGTCATCTCAAATAAAACTGTGAAGGACCTCGGTGTTACTCTGGACCCTGATCTCTCTTGACGAACGTATCAAGAATATTTCAAGGGCACATTTTTTCCATCTTTGTAACATTGCAAAAATCTGAAACTTTTGGTCCAAAATTATGCAGAAAAGCGAATTAATGTTTTTGTCACTTCTAGATTAAACTACTGCAACGCTCTATTCTATGGCTACGCAGATGAAGCACTAAATAAACTTCAGTTAGTGCTAAATACAACTGCTAGAATCTTGACTAGAACCAAAATATGTGATCATATTACTGTGCTTACTTCTCTACACTGGCTTCTTGTCAAGGCTGGGGCTGATTTCAAAGTTTTACTGCTGACCTACAAAGCGTTACATGGACATGCTACTACCTATCTCTACGATTTGGTCCTGCCGTACATACCTACACGTACGCTATGGTCAGAAGACACAGGCCTCTTTATTGTCCCTAAAATTTCTAAGCAAACAGCTGGAGGCAGGGCTTTCGGTAGCTCCTATGATTGAGTATAGACTGGCCCAGGGGCGTGAATGTGAACGGCAAGACACTGGAGTGACGAACTGCCCTCAATGTCTCTGCCTAGCCGGCTCCCCTCTCTCCACAGGGATTTTCTGCCTCTGACCCTATTACGGGGGCTGAGTCACTGGCTTACTAGTGCTCTTCCATGCTGTTACTAGGAAGGGTGTGTCACGTTGTGCCAAGCTTTTATCGCTATACTCAACTTGAGCGGGTTGAGTTACTGACGTGATCTTCCTGTCCGGTTTTGCTCCCCCTTGAGCTTGTGTGGTGGGGATCTTGGTGGGCTATACTCAGCCTTGTCTCAAGGTAGTAAGTTGGTGGTCTGTTGATATCCCTCTAGTGCTGTGCTGCTGTGTTTTGGCAAAGTGTGTTGGGTTACATCTTGCCTGGTTGGCCCTGTCTGGGGGTTTCGTCGGACCAGGCCACAGTGCCATAGACCCACCCTGTCTCAGCCTCCAGTATCTATGCTGCAATAGTCTATGTGCCAGGGGGCTAGAGTCAGTCCGTCCTATCTGATGAAATTTTCCAGTCTTATCTGGTGTCCTGTGTGAACTTAAGTATGTTCCCTCTAATTCTCCCATCCTCCCCCCCCGGAGGACCTGAGTTCTAGGACCATGCCTCAGGACTACCTGGCCTGATGACTCCTGTCTATCCCCAGTCCACCTGGTTGTGCTGCTTATCCAGTTTCTGCTGTTTTGCCCATGGCTATGGAATCATGACCTGTTCACCGGACATGCTACCTTGTCCTGGACCTACTCTTTTTGACCCTCCCTTTCCCTCTCTCTCTCTACTGCACCTGCTGTCTTGACCTCTGAATGCTCGGCTATAAAAAGCCAACTGACATTTATTCCTGAGGTGCTGACCTGTTGCACCCTCTACAACCACTGTGATTATTATTTGACCCTGCTCATCATCTATGAACATTTGAATATCTTGAAGAAAGATCTGGCCTTAACAGCCATGTACTCTTATAATCTCCACCTGGCACAGCCAGTAGAGGACTGGCAACTCCTCAGAGCCTGGTTCTTCTCTAGGTTTCTTCCTAGGTTCCTGCCTTTCTAGGAAGTTTTTCCTAGCCACCGTGCTTTTACATCTACATTGCTTGCTTGCTATTTGTTTAGGCTGGGTTTCTGTATAAGCACTTTGTGGCATCTGCTGATGTAAAAAGGGCTTTATAAATAAATTTGATTTGGTTTGATCTCAATCTCCGGACTTGAACCCCATTGAAAACGTGTGGGTTGAATTGAAGAGGGCAGTCCACAAGCGCAGACGAAGGATATCAAGGATTTAGAAAGCTTCTGTATGCGTTCTCCCATCTCATAAAACATTTTAGAAAACGTCTCAGTTATCCTCGCAAGGGTAGGGTGCTCGAGTACTGAAAAGAGAGGTGCCAATAATGTTGACCCACATCTTTTCTAGATGTTTTGTATTACTTGTTAAAGAAAATGTCTTTCTCTGAGCAATTGTATTAGTATAAAATAATATCATTTTGCAATTTTTGAGCATAAAATAGAGCTCAGTATTTGTATTATTTATTTGATAGTCTTTTTTGCTCATCTTTATCAAGGGTGCCAATAAATATGGACCCCACTGTACATGTGTGCATGTGTTATTACACACAAACACATACACGCTTGCTTACCTACTTGCTTGCTTATGGTAGTCCATTGTATCCGATGATGACCTTGTGAGTCTTTATGTGACTGTAAAGTCAAAGTCAAACCCTTTGAGGCTGGACTAGAATGATCCAAAGGCCCGATTAGTCTGCATTTGATGTTGAACATCTGACTTTCATTAACTGATCAAGATGATCTGATCACTCTCACACTCAGATTGCCTTTTATCTTGAATAAACTCTTTAATAATGTCTTTAATAAAGACGTGCTTTAGACATGATGGTCTTTAATCGTCAGTGGTGTCTGCATTGGGACCCGATTTGTTTTATTTTTATGTCAAAGTAGTTCAGTAGGCTACAGTTATTAAGACGATTACTTACAAACAAAAACGCCAATATGTGAAACCGTTAGAAACAGTGGTTATCTATTTTGGAATGCAGCCTCTGTGTCTTTCCAATGTACACACTCAGACAAGTTGTCATGGCTGCCAAGCTGAGAACCTCAGCAGCATACTAATATAATGACATGGATCTGTGTCCTTCTTAGTGGCGATTGGTTACCAATTACTCTAAAATGAGACGTAATCAGCTTTTGATAAATTGTAAGCGTAATTGGATATGACTTAAACAGGAAATATACTTTGCCAATAAATACATTATAATTTAATCTTGTTCATGGAACAAATCAACGCTCCTGTCATAGACGATTAGGCAGCGACATATACATATTTATTTGTGGCCCAGCTTAATATTACCGCACCTCTTAGAGTTTTCAATCTCATTACGTTCCTTACAGACCATGGTGGCTGAACTGTTGCTTGAGTGCCATCATCCAATTTACAACAGCTGCAGTCATAGGCCCATACAGTCACCATCCAATTAGAGTCAGTCAGCCACAGCCTCCTCTGATGTCGCACATTAATGTGTCAGACCAAAGCAGCTCAAATGTGGATTTCACCGCTTGTTACAGTTTCACTGGTGTGGCACTGACTGTAGTCTGTGTGTTTAGTACGTTGGTCACTCCCATCAGTTGGGTTTAGCTTGCTGTTACTAATAAAATAAATCCTACCATGTGTCCCAAATGGCACACTATTCCCTAAGAAATAGGGCCCACAGGGTGCCATTTGGGACGTGGCCCTACGGTAAGAAAATGGATCAAATAGAGGGGGAGCCTAACTAACTCAGCACATTTCGAGTACCACGTTTTCCCATACACTATCAGGCTAAACCAGAGGCAGAATCAGTAATAACAAATACATTGGGAGAACTGCTTCTGAGCAGTGGGGCGGACTATTGCAGCCAATCATCTACTCCTTAATAAGGATAGTTAATTGAATTGACACATGAACAGGATTTTTGTATTTATATACTTGTAGTGGAGCAACTAGGTTGACTTACATCTCAAATTACCGTTTTTGTTTTTTTACCAAGGCATCACTCATCCTCACTTCTGCCTGTTTGATATGCCTCTTTAATATACATTTGATATTCTAAAATAGCACATCTATCTTTAGCATTACATTCACAACTCATCTGTGCAGGCAGCAGCTCAGTGACTGCTCCTGAAGTTATGTCTCCCTTCATCTCTGTGAGGTGCCTTAAAGTGTGTCCCAAATGGCACCCTCTCCCCTATATAGTACCTCTATGGGGCCTGGTCAAAAGTATTTCACTATAGATGGAATAGGGTGCAATTTGGGACGCAGCTTAGACTTGTTCCCACAGGTAATCCATTGGGGCTATAAAGAATCACTCTGCGAGGTTGATGCTGCTATAAGCACAGCAGGTTCTGGGATGGGAGATGATATGCTGGGTGATCAGCATGAAAAAGACTTATCTGCTCATTGGGTAATAACGTAACAACTTGATCTAATCACTTCGAAATGAAATCTGTTTGTGAGCCATTCAGTTCAAGTATAATTCTCTTTCTTACACACAGAAGGCAGTGGTGGAAAAAGTACCCAATTGTCATACTTGAGTAAAAGTAAAGACACCTTAATAGAAAATGACTCAAGTAAAAGTGAAAATCACCCAGTAAAATACTTATTGAGTAAAAGTATTTGATTTTAAATATACTTAAGTATCAAAACTAAACGTAATTTAACAATTAAAAATTCCTTATATTAGGCAAACCAGACGTTTTTTATTTTTATTTATGAATAGTCAGGGGCACACTCCAACACTCAGACATAATTTACAAATGAAGCATTTGTGTTTAGTGAGTCCGCCAAATCAGAGGCAGTAGGGATGAGCATGGATATTCTCTTGATAAGTGTGTGAATTTGACAATTTTCCTGTCCTGTTCAGCATTAAAAATGTAACGAGTACTTTGGGTGTCAGGGAAATGTATGGAGTAAAAAGTAGATTATTTTCTTTAGGAATGTAGTGGAGTAAAATGTAAATAGTAAAGTAAAGTACAGACACCCCAAAAAACGACTTAAGTACTTTACCACTGACAGTAGGCACGAACATGCGCGCACACATACGCACACGCACACATATTTTCTTTAGGAATGTAGTGGAGTAAAATGTAAATAGTAAAGTAAAGTACAGACACCCCAAAAAACGACTTAAGTACTTTACCACTGACAGTAGGCACGAACATGCGCGCACACATACGCACACGCACACACGCACACACACACACACAAATGAACAGCAACCACCACATTGCACCATATTCCTTCAGAGGTTTGATGTTTCAAAAACAGACCAAAAGCACACAAGTAGCTCGCTCAAAACAGTATTGTCAACGTTAAGTTCTCTTCCGAAACACGTTGTCCCTCGAGCAGCCCGTACAGGCTTGGAAAAATACATGATCATCATTCATTTATCCCCCTGCACTCAACAAATAGCCACTGAGCTACAAACAACTTGGAATGTTAGTGCTATCCCTATCTGGTGAGGAACCCCAGTGTACCATTGATAGAACACAAGGATTCAACACCACAACCTATGTAGACAACACTAAATGATTCAATAAAGTATTTTCTTAGTGTTTGCAGATGTGCGGTGGAAAATCACCCAGGAGGATCATCTCCTGTCTTTTCCTCTCCCCCTAATCTCCTGTTGCTCTGTGGGAACCACGCTAATGATGTCATATTTCTGCCCCACCACCTCGTCAAGTGCTCCAGTGGCTCCCATTGCGGGTCATAAAAGTGTAATTTTGTAAAGGCACAGAATTCCTATCTCCGCACTATAACTAGAATCGCCTCACTACGAAGCACATTCAGTGACAGTGTTGCTACAAACAAAGAGCCTCTGTGACTTCCATGGAGCTGGTTGGCGGCCATTATAAAAATGTCCTCCAGGAGGTAAAAACAAAAAAATCTGCGATTGGCACTATAACTAAAAACAGATTTATCCTAGCTTTGTGTGAAATCTGGTGCCTTCATCACATCACTGAATTCCCTTCAAACAGGACAAAGTACGTGAAGCTGGGAAAACAACTTTTATACTCCATAGGGAGACCCTATCCCTCAGCAAGGTTGCATGCCTTCCTCCGACTCTACTCACTCTACACGAATGTCTGCACCTCCAACAACGCATCCATCAAACTACCCAAGCTTGCTGATGACACCACCCTGGTCGGTCTCCGGTGGTGATGTCTAAGTACCGAGGAGAGGTTGAACTACAGTAAACAAAAATATAAACGCAAAATGCAACACTTTCAAAGATTTTACTGAGTTACAGTTTATTTAAGGAAATCAGTCAGCTGATATAAATTCATTAGGCCCTAATCTATGGATTTCATATGACTGGGAATACAGATGTGCATTTGTTGGTCACAGAAACCTTTAAAAAATGGTAGGTGCGTGGATCAGAAAACCAGTCAGTATCTGGTGTAACCACCTTTTGCCTCATACAACGTGACACATCTCCTTCGCATAGAGTTGATCAAGCTGTTGATTGTGGCCTGTGGAATGCTGTCCCACTCCCCTTCAATGGCTGTGCTGGATGTTGGCGGAAACTGGAGCATGCTGTTATACACGTCGATCCAGAGCATCCCAAACGTGCTCAATAGGTGGAGACATGTCTGGTGAGCATGCAGGGACATTTTCAGCTTCCAGGAATTGTGTACAGATCCTTGCGATACGGGGCTATGCATTATCATGCTGAAACATTAGGTGATGGTGGCGGATGAATGGCACGACAATGGGCCTCAGAATCTCGTAACGGTATCTCTGTGCATTCAAATTGCCATCGATAAAATGGAATTGTGTTCATTGTTCGTTACTTATGCTTGCCCATACCATAACCCCACCACCACCATGGGACACTCTGTTCACAACGTTGACATTTGCCCGGTACATTTGAAACCGGGTTTCCTCTGCGAAGAGCATACTTAACCAGCGTGCCAGTGGCCATCGATGGTGAGCATGTGCCCACTGAAGTCGTTTACGATGCCAAACTGCAGTCAGGTCAAGACCCTGGTGAGGACGACGAGCACACCTGAGATGGCAGAAATTATTCGGTTGTACAGGTGCTGTCCAGGTGGCTGGTCTCAGACGATCCCACAGGTAAAGAAACTGGATGTAGAGGTCCTGGGCTGGCGTGGTTACACGTGGTCTGCGGTTGTGAGGCCGGTTGGGCGTACTGCCAAATTCTCTGAAACGATGTTGGTAGAGAAATGATCATTCAATTCTCTGGCAACAGCTCTGGTGGACATTCCTGCAGCCAATTGCCCGCTCCCTCAAAACTTGAGAAATCTGTGGCATTGTGTTGTGTGACAAAACTGCACATTTTAGAGTGGCCTTTTAATGTCCCTGCACAAGGTCCATCAGATGATGCCATCTATTTTGTGAAGTGCACCAGTCCCTCCTGCAGCAAAGCACCCCCACAACATGATGCTGCCACCCCCGTGCTTCACGGTTGGGATGGTGTTTGTCACGTTCTGACCTTAGTTCCTTTTTTATGTCTTTATTTTAGTTTGGTCAGGGCGTTAGTTGGGGTGGGCATTCTATGTTGTTTTTCTATGTTTTATTCTATACGTTATATTTCTATGTGTTTGGCCTAGTATGGTTCTCAATCAGAGGCAGGTGTCAATCGTTGTCTCTGATTGAGAATCATACTTAGGTAGCCTGTTTTTCCACTATGGGTTGTAGGTACTTGTTTTCCGTTTTAGTGTTTTTACCATTCGGGACTGTTTCGGTTTTCATTTTTATTCTCTTGTTCTTTTTGTATTTTATATTCATTCTCATTAAAAGTTATTATGGATACGTACCACGCTGCATTTTGGTCCTCCTCTCCTTCCACCAACGAAAGCCGTTACAGTGTTCTTCGGCTTGCAAGCATCCCCCTTTTTCCTCCAAACATAACGATGGTCGTTATTGCCAAACAGTTCTATTTTTGTTCCATCAGACCAGAGGACATTTCTACAAAAAGTACAATCTTTGTCCACATGTGCAGTTGCAAACCGTAGTCTGGATTTATTTATGGCGGTTTTGGAGCAGTGGCTTCTTCCTTGCTGAGCAGCCTTTCAGATTATGTCGATATAGGACTCTTTTTACTGTGGATATAGATACTTTTGTACCTGTTTCCTCCAGCAACTTCACAAGGTCCTTTGCTGTTGTTCTGGGATTGATTTGCACTTTTCGCGCCAAAGTACGTTAATCTCTAGGAGACAGAACGCGTCTCCTTCCTGAGCGGTATGACGACTCCGTGGTCCCATGGTGTTTATACTTGCATACTATTGTTTGTACAGATGAACGTGGTACTTTCAGGCATTTGGAAATTGCTCCCAAGGATGAAACAGACTTGTGGAGGTCTACAATGTTTTTCTGAGGTCTTGGCTGATTTCTTTTGATTTTTCCATGATGTCAAGCAAAGAGGCACTGAGTTTGAAGGTAGGCCTTGAAATACATCCACAGGTACACCTCCAATTGACTCAAGTGATGTCAATTAGCCTATCAGAAGCTTCTAAAGCCATGACATAATTTTCTGGAATTGTCCAAGCTGTTTAAAGGCACAGTCAACTTAGTGTATGTAAACTTCTGACCCACTGGAATTGTGATACAGTGAAATAATCTGTCTGTTAACAATTGTTGGAAAAATGACTTGTGTCATGCACAAAGTAGATATCCTAACCGAATTGCCAAAACTATAGTTTGTTAACAAGAAATTTGTGGAGTGGTTGAAAAACGAGTTTTAATGACTCCAACCTAAGTGTATGTAAACGTCCGCCTTCAATTGTATTGTAAATTAGCTTATACTTCAGAGTTTTGTGTTTCATGCTTACTGTATTTCTATTGTATATTATGCATGTTGACTATGTTGACTGTGTCTGTATTCGGTTTGTACACAGAATACAGTCTATTGCTGGAAGCACATATTCATTCAGCCAAATTCCGGCTATGTGCAAATGTACTTGGTGAATAAAGTGATTTTGATTCTGAAAAGCCCTAAATTCAGCTCAAATCTGACACTTTAGCCTCTGGACTAAGTGCATAATGTCCATTGATTCAAGGTTCAAGGACAAGCAGCTTATCCACTCCAAGGCCAGAACATTCCTGAAGAACACATCTGTATACATCAACACGGACTTCTCAGACAGACTGAGTAAGAGATTGGAGCTGCTCCATGCTATGAGGGAGGCCAGGGCACAGCGTGAATACACAGAGAGTGGAGAGATCATGAGTCCATCTCAACAGTGATAATAAAAACATGACTCTGTATTCTGACGGTCCGTCTCATCCTCAGTGATTTTATCAGTCACTTAATTTCTGACTGATATCCACAACATGAACTCTTTATCGTGTCAAGCAAATCACTGCTCATCTCTTCCAAATAATGACATGATTGATTATTATGTTAATTCTTTATTCAATTTATGTTTATTCAACTGTGTTCCATTTAATAATCTCAGTGATGAAGAGCTTGGTATAGCACTATCTGAAACATCTTGCTGGATTATAATATCTAATGCTACAAATTCCATTGATCAATCCGAGATTGATTTGATAAGAGAAAATGACATAAATTGCTTTTATGGAATAAAGCAATGTATTTTGTTTACTGTAAGTATTATCTTGAGAAAGACTTAAATTCTGACATGAACCAGAGAAAGATATTTAGGCATACTGCCTTAACTCTTTTGCTTATAAATGCATATAGCTTGCTTAACATTTTTTATCATTTTCTCCTTGGATTATCTAGCATTAATTACAGTTTCTAAATTGTTGGAGTTACAAAGACATGGTTGGATAATGACAATTTTGAGATCCACTATTTTGAAAACTATAATCATGTCTACAAATGTACAGAAGGTCGAACCGGAGGTCTCTTTGCACATTAATGAGAACATGGAATGTTCTCAAAGGAATGATATTGAAGATTGTTTTTTTGTTGTCTGGAGAATCAAATCTAAACCAGTGATAACGTAATCATTGGATGCATGTACAGACCCTCTAACTCTAACAGGAAATAATATAACCTCCGCTGGCAGACGCACTTGCAATAGTAACAAGGGAGGGAAAGAACTTTTATGTCACGGGAGACTTCAACATTAACGTAATAAACTCTGCCAATCATGATCTTACTAAAGTGTTTTTGGATACAGTGTATTCACACTGTTTTATCCTCTCATTTTTAAACCGACTATGATTGCAGAAAACTCAGCAACTTTGATTGATATTTTTTTTAAATATATTTTAATGAATAAGTATTTATAGTACCTGTCAAAAGTTTGGACACACCTACTCATTCAAGGGTTTTTCTTTATTTTTGCTATTTTCTACATTGTAGACATTAAAAAAGGGAAGAAATTAGAACTATGAAATAACACATATGGAATCATGTAATAAGCAAAAAACTGTAAAAAAAAAAATATCTAAATATTTTTATATTTTAGATTCTTCAAAGCAGCCACCGCTTTGCACACTCTTGGAATTCTCTCAACCAGCCTCACCTAGAATGCTTTTCCAACAGTCTTGAAGGAGTTCCTACATATGCTGAGCACTTGTTGGCTGCTTTTCCTTCACTCTGCAGTCATCAAATCAAATCAAATGTATTTATTTATAAAGCCCTTCTTACATCAGCTGATATCGCAAAGTGCTGTACAGAAACCCAGCCTAAAACCCCAAACAGCAAGCAATGCAGGTGTAGAAGTACGGTGGCTAGGAAAAACTCCCTAGAAAGGCCAGAACCTAGGAAGAAAGCTAGAGAGGAACCAGGCTATGAGAGGTGGCCAGTCCTCTTCTGGCTGTGCCGGGTGGAGATTATAACAGAACATGGCCAAGATGTTCAAATGTTCATAAATTACCATCATGGTCAAATAATAATAATCACAGTAGTTGTTGAGGGTGCAACAAGTCAGAACCTCAGGAGTAAATGTCAGTTGGCTTTTCATAGCCGATCATTGAGAGTATCTCTACCGCTCCTGCTGTCTCAAGAGAGTTGATAACAGCAGGTCTGGGACAGGTAGCACGTCCGGTGAACAGGTTAGGGTTCCATAGCCGCAGGCAGAACAGTTGAAACTGGAGCAGCAGCACGGCCAGGTGGACTGGGGACAGCAAGGAGTCATCATGCCAGGTAGTCCTGAGGCATGGTCCTAGGGTTCAGGTTCTCCGAGAGAGAGAAAGAAAAAATTAGAGAAAGCATACTTAAATTCACACAGGACACCGGATAAGACAGGAGAAGTACTCCAGATATAACAGACTGACTCTAGCCCCCCGACACATAAACTACTCTAGCATAAATACTGGAGGCTGAGACAGGAGGGGTCAGGAGACACTGTGGCCCCATCCGATGATACCACCGGACAGGGCCAAACAGGCAGGATATAACCCCACCCACTTTGCCAAAGCACAGCCCCCACACCACTAGAGGGATATTCTCAACCACCAACTTACCATCCTGAGACAAGGCCGAGTATAGCCCACAAAGATCTCCGCCACGGCACAACCCAAGGGGGGGCGCCAACCCAACCCAACCCATCACTCAACCCATCACTCTTCTTCTTGGTCAAATAGATCTTACACAGCCTGGAGGTGTGTTGGGTCATTGTCCTGTTGAAAAACAAATGATAGTCCCACTAAGCACATACCAAATGAGATGGCGTAACGTTGTAGAATGCTGTGGTAGCCATGCTGGTTAAGTGTGCTTTGAATTCTAAATAAATCACAGACAGTGTCAACAGCAAAGCACCCCACACCATCCCACCTCCTCCTCCATGTTTCACGGTGGGTACTACACATGCGGAGGTCATCAGTTCCCCTACTCTGCGTCTCACTAAGACACGGCGGTTGGAACCAAAAATCTCAAATTTGGACTCGTCAGACCAAAGGACAGATTTTCACCGGTCTAATTTCCATTGCTCGTGTTTCTTGGCCCAATCAAGACTCTTCTTCTTATTGGTGTCCTTTAGTAGTGGTTTCTTTGCAGCAATTAGACCATGAAGGCCCAATTCACGCAGTCTCCTCTGAATAGTTGATGTTGAGATGTGTCTGTTACTTTTGGGCTGCAATTTCTGAAGCTGGTAACTCTAATGAACTTATCCTCTGCAGCAGAGGTAACTCTGGGTCTTCCTTTTCTGTGGCGGTCCTCATGAGAGCCAGTTTCATCATAGCGTTTGATGGTTTTTGCAACTGCACTTAAAGAAACGTTCAAAGTTCTTGAAATTTTCCGAATTGACTGACCTTCATTTCTTGAAGTAAGGATGGACTGTTGTTTCTCTTTGCTTATTTGAGCTGTTCTTGCCATAATATGGACTTGGTCTTTTACCAAATAGGGCTATCTTCTGTATACTACCCCTACCTTGTCACAACACAACTGATTGGCTCAAACTCATTAAGAAGGAAAGAAATTCCACAAATGAACTTTTAACAAGGCACACCTGATAATTGAAATGCATTCCAGGTGACTACCTCATGAAGCTGGTTGAGAGAATGCCAAGAGTGTGCAAAGCTATCATCAAGGCAAAGGGTGGCTACTTTGAAGAATCCCAAATAAAAAATATATTTTGTTTTGTTTAGCACTTTTTTGGTTATGTCATGATTCCATATGTGTTATTTCATAGTTTTGATGTCTTCACTATTATTCTACAATTTAAAGAAAAGCCCATTGAATGAGTAGGGGTGTACAAACTTTTGACTGGTACTGTACTTTCTGGTATACTTTGTATGGATCTTCCCATATTCTTAATGAAATAATGAAATCAATCATAAAAGTTATAGGATAGTCAGCCAACCATCAATCATTTACCAAACTTGATACAGCAAGTTTCTTGAAGTAATACTTTAGATGCAGTTGATCCTCAACACGACTATACCCAGTTTTTGAGTGAAATATCCAGATACTACAATCTTGCCTTCCCTGAAAAAAGAACATCTATCAAAATGCAGCCTAAACCAAGAAAACCCTGGCTGACCAACTGTATTATCAAGTCCCTTTTTTTCAAGAACAAATTATACAAAAAGTATCTCGCAAACCCATTACATACAGCCATGAGAGATTCAAAACATACAGAAACAAACTCAATCGAATGATTAAATACCAAAACTCTCAGAGCATATGAACAATATGAGAATATGATTGGGCACTATCAATGAATTCCTCAATAAAAGGATGAAATCCAAATCCCTCCCTAATTATTTCCTCGTCGAATCATTTACTTCTGATCCAACAACAATAGCGCACAAGTTCAATCTGTTTTCACAGAAATTGTGCCTACTCTAGCAGACACAATTCCTATGACTGATGAAACACTCCAATTAATGAATCTGTCCCAATCTAGCAAGTTTCAATATATCCCTGTGTCCTGTAACGAGGTACGTGACATCTTATTATCTCTGAAAAACACCACCTTAGGTCATGACAGATTGGATGCTCAGCTGGATAAAGAAGTGACTGATTTCATTATCACATCTTTTGCCAACATTTTCAATCTACACTCTTAGAAAAAAGAGTTGGCTGTCCCCATAGGAGAACCCTTTTTGGTTCCATGTAGAACCCTCTGTGGAAAAGGTTTCTACATGGAACCAAAATGGTTCTTCAAAGGGTTATCCTATGGGGACAGTTGAATCCTTGAATCCTTTTTAGGTTCTAGATAGCACCTTTTTAAAGAGTTCATAGGGCATTGTGCCCTATGAATGGAAAATGGCCAAAATTGTTCCAATTCATAAAGCTCATGATTCAGCAAACTTCAAATTACAGATTCATCTCAATTTTAGAGAAGCCTGCATGTAACAGATTAGTAATAGGGCTCCCGAGTGGCGCAGCGATCTAAGGCACTGCATCTCAGTGCTAGAGGCGTCACTACAGGCCCTGGTTTGATTCCAGGTTGTATCACAACCGGCCGTGATTGGGAGTCCCATAGGGCGGCGCACAATTGGCCCAGTGTTATCCGGGTTAAGGTTTGGCCGGGGTAGACTGTCATTGTAAATAAGAATTTGTTCTTAACTGACTTGCCTAGTTAAATAAAGGTTAAAATATATATATATAATAATAATAATATCTTAACAAGGAAAGTCTGTTATACAAACATCCGTATGGCTTCAGAAAATCTCATTCTATCTACATGGCAGTCACTTATTAAATTTACAAAATACATAAGGCAAATGATCGCAAAGATCATACATTAGGTATATTTCTGGATCTCATTTGATAGCATCTCATTTGATAACATTTTATACCGTTTTTTTTTTTTTTTTAACTTGAAACTATGGGTGTGAATGAACAATCTCTGCTTTGGTTGTTCAGCTATCTAAAGGATAGAAAGCAATATGTGACTTTCAAAGGAATAGACTCCCCCCCTCTGGTGTGCCTCAGGGATCAATTCTTGAACCCCTATTATTTCTGATCTATATAAATAATCGACCCAATGTATCCAAAGTGCTCTCCCAGTTATGCTACTCGACAAGCCTTTTTGGTTTATTTTTTCCTCCTGCACATACTGTTTTTTACTATGTACAAACCTCTTTCTATTTTTGTAAACGAATTGAAACCCAGGGTATATGTGGTTCCCACTTTTACTTTGTGAACACTGCTAGGTTGGAATCCCATTGTGTTCGTACAGTTTGGTAAGCTTTGCGATAATAGTGTACAGGTGTTGTAAATGTAAGACTGAACTAACGAAGCATGAGTCACTAGGACCATAATTGAACACCAGATTACAGTGTACATATTAGGACAGCGTCAACCTCAGCAGGACTTCCGGATATTGGGATTGAGTACAAATAGAAAGTGGTGTCTTATCTGAATACACAATTATACTGTACATTCTACAGCATCCATGATTCACCTCCCCATTGGCACTATCCCTCTAGAAAATCACATACAAATTCCTCTGATTCTTACATCTAAAGGAGATGTGACTGTTGGAGTCAGCCTGGGATTTGAAGACGTCACTATCTAAAGGCCAATTGTTGTTGAACGGTGATAAAATGTGAAAAGGGTTCCACCTACATGAATGATTCTTCCGTATACTGTACATATCCACAGAGGAAACCCCTTTAGCCAAATGAGAATGGAGACTGTCAGAAGGTAAATCAAACTAGACTTTGAAAGCCAAACTTTGGACCTGGCAGTATGAATAATGATGCATAATATTATGGTGAATAATATTGTCAGGAGAAGAATCGAGGTTATTTGTTTGGTTTACTTATTTGGCTGAAGACTTTCTGTCTTTCCTTGGTGATAGTGCAATATACAACACGTGTTTGGGAATACCTGACTTTGTTCCCTTCATAAGTATGTTGGTATTATTATTTACATTGAACGATATCTTCCCTCTGTCTGCAGAAATACCAGCAGCCTTTATGTGACCCGTAGGGCCCTTAGTTCTCTGATCAAAAGTAGTGCAGGGAATAGGGTGCCATTTGGGACACACCCTACCTCATTAGTCAACTTCATCTCCCAGAGTTCAGGAGCCAGGGTTAGCTGACAGGAAACCTCCATCCAATTAAAACGGATTTGTCTTCTTCCAATACGACACTGTCCTGTAATTTCAGAGCTTCAACAATTAATTATCACAGAGTAATAACTTTTTTAATTCCACTATACGACCCAGAGGTAGTGTTCCATGACCCTAGCGCTGGCCATTTTAATAATGGGGCCCCGTTATCGCACATATTTGCCAGGGGAGACATTCATTTGAGCATTATAGACATATTCTGGTAATGACACGTAAGCCAGAGGGCCCTCACCCAACCCGGAATTTCATCAGGTGATGGCCCTCAAGGACACTAGGACAAGTGAAAACTAACCATGGGGTTTCACTGGGACTATGAAGCAGCATTCACATATTTATGAAACTCACTCTTGAACTAAGGTTGATTCTCAACACTCCATTTCCATTTAGGAAGACCCTGACAATGTAATAAACTTGATCCTTTCTGCTAATTCTATTGAATGGATGAAACATCGTCTATTACGACTTTTACTCTACAAACACGAATGATCTGTTTATGATTGCCTTGAGTTAGCCTAACTGGCCTCTAATGATAATTTACACACTGCAGACGACAACAGTTGATCCTATCCACCAGCCATTTAGGTCTCATCCCCTCTATCTCGGTCTCTATTTCTCCTGAAACAAAACAAGTGAAGTAAGACCCAGAGTGCAACAAAACACTCCAGTGACGAAGGCAGTCTCGTTGGCTAAATGTATTCGAAAGCCTGTCTGCGTTCCACTTCGGATTGAAATTGAGATGTGATGCTCTTTCGTGAGGCCTTAATGCATCATCGGACAGTGGTTCATTTTGAAATCCTTCCTCCATTTTTTGGAAACGAGTACTTGCTCATTATTGTCTAATTTAATGCATGGGTGTTATAGTGTCAAATAAGATTTGTTTCACAGTTAGGAGAAGTAATTGGTGGAAGCTCTCTCAGTAATTTACTCTCGCCAATGCTACTTAGGTTTATGGTGAGTAATTGCCTCTGTGATACGACAGCCTTGCCAGCGGGGGAACAATGGTACAGAAAGGGAACAAAAAGCACAAAGCACAATATGGGGGACGATAATACATAAATCGCGAGTCCTGAGTTCAACATATTTATTTATTTATTGATCATTCCCTTTTTCTTGTCAAATATCCATGTAGCTTTTTCAAAGATCATTTGGAAAACAATGTTCTGTGAAGAAAAAATGATGTCAATTCAGATGTCAGAATCGATTGCTGCAAGTGTTTCACTTAGTGTTTATTTAAGATCCACTTACTGTAAGCAGTTAGCACTTACAGAAAACACACAGCCTGCTGTGCAGATTTGAGACTGTAGTGTTTCCTGTGGGAAGTTTTCACGTCGACCCCATCGACAAAAATGTAAGGGAATCAGTACATTTTTTATGAGTTCAGCTATCAAAGGATTTGAATGATTCAGAGCTCAACCAGGAGTTCTTCTCTCTGTGCAACTTAATATTTAAACTCACAACTATGTTTTATAACTGTCATTAAAGAGGACTGTCATTTACTGTAAATCCATGTTTATTAAACCTGTTTCCTTTGTCTTAGGTCAGAAATTAGTTATTGTTCATATTTGACTGTCTTGTCTTTACAGGGGAAAAGTTCTGTAGGGAATGCCTTTGAACAAGGCTTTGTCTCACAAGAATCCTATTAGGGTACATGGAAGATTGAATATATTACTGAATAAGCAGCAACCAACTCCTATGAATAGTTTCATTCTCAGGAACATGCTAAGAGTTCAGAGCTACTATTGTGGAACACTAGATGTGGAACTGGCTTGACTAGTATACGACTACAGATGTACTTCCTCTGTTAGGAGAAAAGGCTGAGTCCAGAAGATCCGTTCAAACGATCAATTATTTATTCTATGTGGTGCATGGTGGGAGAATGTGTGTGTGAGCATGTGGTCTCTGAAATAGAGAGAAAGAGAGTACGCAATAACGAACATACATAAACAAGTCGTCACCAAATGAATAGCATGAACAACCACAGACGTATGGCATTAGAATACAGAATACGTCACTTATATACTATAATAAGACTCTACCGCTAGGTGGCAGTATCTACACCTAAAATGGCCACCAGGCACAACTCCGTAAAGAAGCCGGAAATGGCAATTATGAACAGGCAAGGTATAACACGAGGCAGCCGCCATCTTAGAGATCAATAGGCGACATGAAAGTGTGCCAATAAAGTACAAACAAGTGGCATAAAGCAATATACACAAATAAAGGCACATAGTAATAAGGCTTTAATAACTTAACACTATGGAGAAGTTATGTACAAAATATGTCCTATTTAATAGGTTACAGAACATCTGTATGGGAAATTACCAAAGAGCTCACATATTAAATATGAACCACAGGATGAGGAATGCCGAAATACAGGCAGGAATATGCATATAATATTCACCTCAGGTACCAAATGCAGGCTAATACGTTTGCTAGCATAGCATACAATCACTGGCTTGTATTCTTGGATGCCAAGGAAAGCCAGGCTTCCCACAAAAATGTTATGTATCTCACCCGAGAAAGCATCCGAGCGAACGAAACAGCACCCCTCTGTCTCAGTATGTGTAGCACATCTATCTGATGCTCTCTGGTCAAAAATAGCATGATATTGTTTCCGTTCATAGCATTGAATGCAAGGGAAGCCAGCGAGCATTTGGCATCCCTTGATGTATTTAAAAAATAATAATAGCCAATCAGCAGTGAGCTAAACTGAGTGAACTCAGCTGTGAATGGTCCTGGCGCACCAAAAAAAAAGGGTCAAGGGAAGTAAGTTAGGATTTGGCTTCAGACCAATGACATCATATCAGAAGCCAAACGTAATTGACATTAAAAAAAATATGTAATTGTTGCATCTAGTTGAGCCTTTGTACTCCGGTGGCTAGTTAACTAGAATCGTCCCTTTCCTAAATTAGCCATGGACGGAGATAGGGATTTGGACTTGTGGTTTACTTAATTCTCCGTACTGGCCAATGATTATAACGGCGATTCTGATCCAACCATAAATTCATACATTGTGCTCCTGGCCTGAGAGAATGGAAGTTCAACATGTAGCTAGATGTAGTAGGCTAATGTTAACTAGCTGGCCTGGCGCATCATTGCCTATGAAAGGAAGCTAGGTTAGTGAGCAAGTATTTTAGCCAGCTAACAAAAAATAAAAGCGTGTACTGTACGACAGAGTCATAGACCGTTTAGGCAACATGAAAGAGGAGGGTGGCATTCGCGTTTCTCTACAAGTAGGGTGAGTCAACATGTTTTTCTACTTGCATGCTTGCACACACGCACACCACACCACACACACTCACAACACTCGGAAATCAGTACCATGGACAGCCACATCATATTTAGCTTATGTTGATTTGACTAATTTGTTTTTGGTATCTTTTAGTTGTCACTGTATTAGACTAAGGTGATTCGATGATGTTGAAATATTTAAGTTGAAATGGTGCTGGAATTGTGGAGGCAGCTCCTGTTTTCTTTGTGACTTGCGGTAACTCTCTGTGGTTCTAAATCAATAGTTGTTCAGTAGTCTGAAAATGTCGGAAACATTACCTTCCTTGACCATTGCTGTAGGTCATGTAACTGTTTGTTACACGCAATATGTTTAGTGGACTTCACCGGACAGATGTTGTTCCCCGGTTAAGTAATGAAACAAATGTGTGGTTGAATTTATTCTACCGCTGTGTCTTCTTATTGTCTCAGCCTTGGGCCTATATATCACGGTGTCAAGGCATATGAAATAACAGGTTATAGAGCAAACAACAAATTATCACAACACAAAGGTTGTAATATGGCTAGCAAGTAGGCTAGATAGCAGAAACTTCTATACACAAATAGTGCTTAAATGTCGTCACAATACAAATATAACACAAGGTACTGAACTCCTCAGGCAGTTACGCACACTGATGTACACAACACATGAATAAAGGGTGGAAAACAATAAATGTTAAGTTGACTGATGTAGGCTTGCTTCAGGTGGAATGGTGCACTTAAAGGACAATTTCGACCACTTTTCAACCTCATTCTTCATCATCTGTGTTTCAGTGTTTCTATGGTCAGTGGTTAAAAAGATAAGAAGAAAGGTCCTAAAAAATGCTTCTCTGTGACATCGGTGATTTTCAAAACCTGCAACGAGTTTCTAGACTAAGGGATGATACACTACATGACCAAAAGTATGTGGACACCTGCTTGTCGAACTTGATGATGGGCATCAATAAGGAGTTGGTCCCCCCTTTGCTGCTATAACAGCCTCCACTCTTCTGGGAAGGCTTTCCACTAGATGTTAGAACATTGCTGCGTGGACTTGCTTCCGTTCAGCAACAAGAGCATTTGTGAGGTTAGGCAATTAGGCCTGACTCGTAGTCAGCGTTCCAATTCATCCCAAAGGTGTTCGATGGAGTTGAGGTCAGGGCTCTGTGCAAGCCAGTCAAGTTCTTCCACACCGATCTCGACAAACCATTTATGTATGGGCCTCGCTTTGTGCAGGGGGGCATTGTCATGCTGAAACAGGAAAGGGCCTTCCCCAAACTGTTGCCACAAAGTTGGAAGCACAGAATCGTCTAGAATGTCATTATTATTTCCCTTCACTGAAACTAAGGGGTCTAGCCCGAACCATGAAAAACAGCCCCAGACCATTATTCTTCCTCCACCAAACTTTACAGTTGGCACTATGCATTGGAGCAGGTAGCATTCTCCTAGCATCCACCAAACCCAGATAAGTCTGTCGGACTACCAGATGGTGAAGCATGATTCATCACTCCAGAGAACGCATTTCCACTGCTCCAGAGTCCGATGGTGGCGAGCTTTACACAACTCCAGCCAACGCATTTCATTGAGCATGGTGAGCATGTGCTTGATTTTATACACCTGCCAGCAACGGGTGTCACTGAAATAGACGCATCCACTAATTTGAAGGGATGTCCACATATATAGTATATATAGTGTATGTTGACACTGGCATCATCTGTGTACTCTAAGTCTAACTGCGGTGTGTGTATTTCAGGCACGTATTCATCCCTCACAGACCTCTCTGCTCTCGATTCCATCTTCTGACCCTATGTTGACACTCTCCCATCCTCTTTCCTATAAACCGTCGAGCGACCATGACACGTTTATTCATCCCTGTGTCTTCCCTTACATGCTGTTCGTGAGGTGAGTCTCAAACAGCTATCAGTTAAAACACAAGTGGCACAGTAAGAGAAGGCAGGCCAGAGTAGCTGAGGCTATTAAACTAGAGCGCAGTCTTGTTTCAGTCTAGCCCCGCAGTCAGCCAGAGTCTGTATGACTCATTATGCCTGATCCCTGGCTGGCAGGTGCCATTAATAACCATTTGGGCCTGTTTGAGTGCCAGTGTTACATATCTAAATCCCAAAATAAAGCCCCCATCCCTCAGACTAACGCTCAAGATAGGCTGCCCCAGGCTTCTTGCTTGATCTTGAGCTTTATTAAAGGCTTGTTTTGTCTGCTTGTTCGCCCATTGTTTAAAATGTGCTACTTCGACATAATCATTTTTGTATGTACAGTATGTTATTGTAGGTCCTTGAAGAGAGCGATAGACAGTTGGATCACTACAGTACATGCATTTTATCTTCCATGATTCTTCCATGATTTCGTAGAGTAGGCTCATTGAGGAGAAAGATCATTATACTGTATGTATTGGCATTCAAGGTTGAACTATTCCATTTAAAAAAAAATGTATTTAATATTTATTTTAACAGGGAAGACATATTGAGACCTTGGTCTCTTTTACAAATACACCGTGTTTATACAACATAAATATACACATTATACACAAACTACACACACATTGAAATACAAAAAAACAGTCATGGGAAGCACAAATAAAACATAAATCACACAGGAAAAAACAGTTACATTCCTCCACAAATAAATCCCCAATCCATACTTTAAATTGCCTGAAAGGCACCAGAACATCAAGATGAAATGTATTTGGAATTTTGTTCCAGCAATATGGTGCATTAAAACTTAAAGCGGATTTACCTAGCTCGGTGGAGACCCTAGGAACCTCAAGAGTTAACCAATCCTGTGAACGGGTTATGCAACTCAGGTGTCTATACTTCAAACAGCAAAGTTAGATAAGACGGAAGTGAATGAAGTAGTGCCTAGTAAACAAAAAGGTTCAGCCAACCTTTTTATACAGGATGCAGTGATGAGTATCAAACTGTCACCTGTAACAAAATGAAGGGCACTATGGTAGATGGTATCCAAAGGTTTAAGAGTAGTAGCAGCTGCACTTTGATAAATAAAATAACCATAATCAAGAACACATCCAAATGTTGACTGAATAATCTGCTTCCTACTGCTTCTGTTTTAAGCAATAAGGCCTGAGGGGGTATGTATGGTTAGTTCCGGAAACCCAGACAGTAGGCAGCAGCAGTGACTAGGGTCTGGGATTAATGACGGACTGACTCTCTTGGTAACCTCCCCCAAAGGGTAAAACACATTTTGGGGGAGGGTTCTTTTCAGACAGTCAACTCTCCCAACAAATCACGAGGCAGACATGCCAGAACGTCGTGATTCAAAATCAACGTTTTCAGCAAAACCTTTGCAATGGTTTTAGTGAAGGTAGTTGACGCAAACTAGATACTTGCGAAATGCACTCATTAATTTAAAATAATCTCTGTAATTTCCATCTTGCTAGCTACTATTTTGTGTCTGGGGGATGTGGGCAACAAGCGGATAAGACAGTGACGTAGTTCCTCTACAGTGGTTCCCAAACTTTTTATAGTCCAGTACCCCTTCAAACATTCAACCTCCAGCTGCGTACCCCCTCTAGCACCAGGGTCAGCGCACTCTCAAATATTGCTTTTTTGCCATCATTGTAAGCCTGCCACACAAACACTATACAATACATGTATTAAACATAAGAATGAGTGTGAGTTTTTGTCACAACCCGACTTGTGGGAAGTGACAAAGTGCTCTTATAGGACTAGGGCACAATTAGTCGCTATATCACATTTGACATTGTCCGTAAGCTTGAGTTCATTTGCGCACCAAAAAAATCATACAATGATGGAAAGACCTGTGTGTGTTGTTCTTGTTAATGCAGATAGAGAAGAGCTCCAACTTCTTAATCATAGTCTCAATTTTGTCCCGCACATTGAATATAGTTGCGGAGAGTCCCTGTAATCCTAGATTCAGATCATTCAGGCGAGAAAAAACATCACCCAGATAGGCCAGTTGTGTGAGAAACTCGTCATCATGCAAGTGGTTAGGCACATGAAAATTATGGTCAGTAAAGAAAACTTTAAGCTCGTCTCTCAATTCAAAAAAACGTGTTAGTACTTTGCCCCTCGATAACCAGCGCACTTTAAAAGCGTTACATGGTCGCTGCCCATATCATTGCATAGTACAGAAAATTCACGAGAATTCAGGGGCCTTGCTTTAACAAAGTTAACCATTTTCCCTGTAGTGTCCAAAACGTCTTTCAAGCTGTCAGGCATTCCCTTGGCAGCAAGAGCCTCTCGGTGGATGCTGCAGTGTACCCAAGTGGTGTCGGGAGCAACTGCTTGGACGTGCGTTACCACTCAACTATGTCTCTCTGTCATGACTTTTGCACCATCAGTACAGATACCAACATGAGCAGCAGCTACATTTGGCTACATATGGACCGTTAGTGGAATTCCCGCGAGATAGTAACAGTTAATGTGATTGGATAGGCTACCTGTATTTGACATTGTGTTGTTATTTCGCTGAACACTAGATGGTTTAATTTTATTTTGGGCAGTGAAACGAGGCTACTCAGGCGAGAAAAAAACCTTACCCAAATGTAAAGCCCTGTTGGAAAATATAAATGGACTGTTTGAAGATGTGAAGAAAAGAAATGTCAAAAATAAATACAAAACAATTATTATATAAATATTTTTTTCAAAATGTGAATCACATTTTTATTTGGCGTACCCCTGACGGCATTGCGCGTACCCCTGGGGGTTTGGGAATACCTGCTCTATGCCAAACTGACGTTGTATCCGTACAGACGTGTAAGCCGGGACATTGGTACATTGTGGGAGACAACCCATCTGTCTAGAGAGACTAGTAGATGGTCAATATACCATGGCTAAAGGCTGTTCGTAGGCATGATGCGAAGCAACATTGTTGCAGATGTTGGAGAGGCAGACAGCAAGGTTTGTACAAACCCCTGTTATTGCAAACCAAATACTGTGAAATAATGTGTTTAATAAAAGTGTTATTGCTTTTCTCTTGTCATTAGCTGTGGTATATCAAGAACGGTGTTGTGAAAGTTCAAATAGAACAGTAAACAAGTATTTATTCTGTCATTCTCGTGATATATCGTCTCATATACATACACACGGCTAGAATACTGTTTCAGCCAATTAGCATCCAGGATCCAAACTAACCCGTTTATAAACAGATTTACAGTATGTATTGACGTTCACATAAAGTCCACATTGTTTGCAATGTGATGCCGAGCAATGTTGGCTGTGCAGTACTCAGAGACGGAGTAAATGGGAAATAACGGAGAGGCTGTATTGAGCCAATATTGTTCTCTCGTCTCGAGGCCATATCCAACTTTTGAAATAGTGTCTGGACACTGTAGACATAATGAAACTAGTTCCCTTTGCCTGTAGCGTTTCTGTACTCTTTCTTAAGAATCCCCAGAGTCAGTCAGTAGTCGAACAAGAGACAAAGACAGACTTCAAAACTCCAGTCGTTGCTTTCTGAGAGATCAGGTTTTCAGAGAGTTGTACTTGTGCCCAGTTCAACATGACTAAGTGCCGGCTCAGTGTAGGGATGCATGCGGCCCATGGACCACACCCCAGCAGCCCGGTTTAGATGTGGAGGATGTGGAGTCAAAGTCCATTAGCATTCCACACCAAACACTCACCAAGCATTTGAGCAACACCGTGCGCACAAGCTCCGCTGCTCGTCATAGGGGGCTCCACCGCATAGTGAAAGGAACTATTGATTTTGCCCAAAATAAAGGTCACCAATATCTATTCTCATACTGCAGCGTTGCAGCATAGCCCATGAAAGCATTGATGGATTAACTCCAGACCAGGAGAAACAAAGCCACCAGTGATAGGATGATTGGAACCCTGGAACGGCCCCCACCCCCCAACACACGTCACACATACAAACATATTGTGACGCCAGCTCTCCACCGTGGGATTTGGAGTCTAAATCTGCAATGCGTCTGACAGTCCTGCTTACGAGCTAGACAGGAAACGAGGCCTGACGTGAAATGAATGGTTTTGCCTCCGTTATGATCTGTTTATAAAATAAGTCCTTAACCGTCTATGTGAGGTATTAGTGGCACTCCAGGTTGTGTATACATGATATTCTACAGATCGGGGATAGCATGCCCAAAAAATGTGTCCTGAGATGATTTACTGGTTACATTTTTTTGTCAACGTAATGAATTTGGAAGGGCTACGTACCAAATGGCACCCCATTTCCTATATAGTGCACTACTTTTGACTGGAGCCCTATGGTCCCTGGTCAAAAGTAGTGCCCTAAAAAGAAATTTAGGGTGCCATTTGGAACACAGTGGGATGGGAATCATGGGAATCATCAAACACCATGGTCAGTAGTGAGATACACTAAAGAAATAAATATTGTGAAAGTTTAATGATAGGATTTGTTATCATTCTGATTCTGAAAGCATATTCATAAGAACTAGCACGCATCATTGTCTGAAAATATATTTCAACCCCGAGTCTCCATCAAGGACTATTTGCACTGGTGGCATAAAGGCTGATATCTCTTTTGAATGTTGATAGTAAGATTCTCGAAAATGCTTTGTGTGTCTTACAGGCCAATATCTCTACTAATTGTTGATCGTTGAAAAAGAAAACAGGATTTAGTCAAGGTAGAAATAAATAAATATTGTAGATTCTTTGACATTACTTACATCTTGGGGTATCCATGCATGAACTTTTGGACGAAGCTTTAAAGTCTTTCTACAAATTGCAGTTCACAGTAGAAGACGCTCTTAAAATGTAGATAATTAGATACATAACCAGTGTGGTGTTCTTGTCAACTTTATATAAGCATGATATACTTAATCTGTAATCAGCTGTAAATGGAGTCATGCCTTTTCACTGGGTGACAATGAAAGCCAAACTAATAATGTAGGCCTATACTGTTGGTATTTTATTGGTGAGGATGGGGCCTGTCCTTTGGGGCACTAGGATATATTGCCTGAGTAAAATACAAATACGTGCCAGGGGGTCTATGAGCCTCTAAGATTACGCCTGGGACACTAAAGTAAATATGAAATTCCTGTTTCTATGGCTACCAATGTTCCTGGCTAATAAAAAATGAAACCGAGAAGGCAGCTTTCATGGTGTGTTGTGAGAGGAAGCCAAGAGAATGCTTAATGAAAAGTATAATGAGAGGCAAAACAGACATCTTCATGAGTTAGCGATATCGCTATGAAACAAAACATTTTAGTAAAAGTTTAAAATGAGTTTTGTGTATGTTACCAGTAAGATTTCATTCATGTTCCTGGAGCTATGGAGTGTTGTGTGTTGTGTGGTGTGTGTGTGTTGTGTGGTGTGTGTGTGTGTGTGTGTGTGTGTGTGTGTGTGTGTGTGTGTGTGTGTGGGTGTGTGGTGTGTCTTAGTGGTTTTGTATTCAAGAGGACCCATGTCCCCCTGATGTGTGTTGGATGATGAACGATGTGTCATGCTTCCGGACAGACATGTGTTTGACATCTCCCTAGGGTCTGAGAGGGGCTCAAGAGGCCATGCCCTGAGTGTGGGGCCACTCACTGTCCTCACTCTGACTTACAGCTCTCCCCAGAGTACCTTTTGATGGTATCTGCGCCAGCCGTTACGTCAGCGAATGTAAATACGTCAAAGTGGTTCAAACTCATGCAACGGCTGGGTATCAACAAACTCAAATTCACTTGTAAATAACACTATAAAAAGGAGTGACATCCTGAATCTAAATCCAATTTGTGGCTATGAATCATTGAATATCAAATAATGTTTGTTTGGTAATGAAATAATGTTGAAATGAGGAAATATCCTCCGCTTGGGATAGTTGACGCATTGCATCAAATTTGTTTTCTGTCCAGCCCTTAAGCAAATGATTGAGTGAAAGACTGGAAATAATTTGTATGAGGGATTAGGTTGGAGGCCTGTCAGGTTGAATGTATTAGACGATATCCGATTCTGAATTTGTGACACGGTGCCTATCTCTCCGGCTGCTTGTGGAGGGCAAAGGAGGGCTATCACATCCGTGCTCAGAGACTGATGAAACTCTGCTGCCTCTCCTGCCAGCCGCTACGGCAATAAAGACCCTTTCACCTCGGGTCATTCACTGAGGCTAAGGGATTGAGGAGAAGGAAAATCTATCGCATCTGAATCCTAATATCAGTATTGCATGACACTCTCAGGCTCTCAGATAAATGACAAAGGTCCTGTCGCTCTCTATCAGAAGAGCAGTGCTCGTGAAATGTTTGCCTTATGTCCTGAGTAACCAAACAGTTGACACGCAGACACAATATTCATGACTTAATTGCTTTGTTTCTTGCAAGAAAATATATATTTGTAGATTTTTATGTTTAGCCAAAACCTTTGAGATGTTCCTACTGCCCACTGGGTTTTGCCATAGGACTCATTCACTTGCCAGAAACGTCTTACCTATGCCAGGAAATGCTTCCTATAGTGCCAAGTCGTGCTAAAAAGTGACAAGAGGAGCAGGTCACTTTTCAGAAGTATTTGTCAGTGTGTACTACAACACACCATTTAGTGTTTAGCATATTTAGTGTAGGATTTAGATGCCCTGTTATGCAGTAATTAAACATCTCAGTAAATACATAGCAGCTGCAGCCACAAAGAATATGCTTCTGGATCCGAATTAAAGCGGAAAAACTATAAATAAACACATGGCCGTGTATGTGTGGAAGTTGCTGTCAGAAATGTGACAGCGAGTACAATTATGGGCTCCATAAATGACTCACCAGTGAGATTCCAATCATACAGTAGGGGGCTCAGTGGAAGAAGTTTGTGTTGTCTTTTAAACTTTGTAAAAAGCTGACTCAAAGACAAACAACTGTGGGTGTCGACAGAACCGACGGGATATGAAAGATGGATCGCAAGGCCTATATATTTCTGTTTTACCCCATGCCATGAAAACACATGAATTAAACATAGGGTATGTCTATTATTGCTCAGCTGGCTGAGTGACACCTCATTAAAAGGTTGTCATTATGAGGGAGGGGAGAAATAAGACACGTTACAAGCCATTTTCAGCAATCATTGTTATTTCATTTGTGTTTGCTTGTCCTTTTTGTGAAATAGTGTAATGGGCCACCAATTTTAGATAATTAATAGATTTGTAGTATGCCTAGCTTTGGTGTGAGACGTTCAACTTACAGACCATGAAAGAGCATAGTGGACACTGAGCAGACAGCCATTTTGGAAGATAATCGGACCTATTATTAATGTTTCTTATGGGTTTGAATCTAGGCCATGTGTAAATGTCACCCGTGTTCTTTTTCCAATTATGACTATCGGTTGAAAATTACTGCCATCATCTTGATTGGTTCCAAATGCTCTCTTATCCAAAGTGGTGTATGTTCCCCAAGCAGTATACACACGACCATCCTTGTGTGGACATTTCCTTCAAAAGGTTTCATTTGAGAGACATATGCACTTCTTTGAGAACCTTCACATGATACTCCAGTTCTACTTAAGCTGAAACCAAACCAATCTGCTTTGTCCCACATAGACACTGTATTCCTTTATTGTTATGAGACTAATTGCCTTGAATGTCAAACTGTGTCTCTCTGAATCGGCCTTTCTCACTTCAGCTTAATCAATTACATGTTCTTTGAAACACAACGGCTTCGCTTGCGAGACTGTGTTAACTTACTTCAGTTTTCTCACAGTGTTCTCCATTCATGCATTTGAACGTGGCGCTGAAGGCACACAGGGAAATGTGTTCATCCAGCTCTCCTGTCAATGTGGTAAATGCCAAAGAGCAATTAGCCTCCTGTGGGCCTCACCGCTGGGTGTTCCATCAGTAGACACTCATACAAATCAGGCTTAAGCAGCCCCTTCTCAGCCTGACAGCAGCCTCGGCCCTGCCTGCCTGGCTGCCTCAAGGCCACTGGCACAGCTGCCCGGGCAGAATTAACTTACTCTGGCTTAGGGCGCTGATATCCATGCCTAATTGTTGGGCTTTGTTGTTCTCCGCCTCTTGTCCACGTTGTAGTGTTCAAACCAGTGAAGAACGACTGCCTCCTCTTATTAAGGCTTTGAAGTAAAAGGCCGACCACCGTACTGCAGGCATTGTTTGCGGAAAACAGGATCACCATTATAGTGAATGGGAAAAATGTCAATCTTCACAGTCAATCTTTATGTAAATACAACTTTTTTTCGAAGGCAATAATTGCTTCTATTACACCAGATGTATGTCCTTGAACCAATTATTTTTAAATCACTAACAGAATAAGTTAGAAGGAACATTTAGTAGCTATTGGCAGCCTGCAGTACCCCGTGTCGGCCATCAACTTGAGATAATGAGAGGAGGCAGCAATGAGCTAGCCTGCAACATCACTTTCTGGAGTAGCTCAAACTGTGCATGGTACGTCTCCATGAGACTCCATTTTAACCCAACTACCTTGGCTTCAAATGTGCTATTGAGTCTTCACATAAGAATTAATGGTGTCACATACAGTCAGTGATTCAAACGTGTCACTGAAATATGCAAATTGCTCTACATTGAGATAATAATGTTTATACTTATCTCTTGAAAAATGCTGTACCTTGGGTATTACACACTACACTTGACATGAACTTTCAGTCAAATAAAGTAAGTAGTATTATGTACTGGCAGATTCTATTGAATGTTGATCATATGATTCTCACCCAAAAAACTGTGATTCATGCAGGCCAACATCCATACTGAACATTGATCGCAATACATGTAAGATCTGAGTATATATATTTGAAATAACATGGTATATGATTGATGCTTTGTATTGTCAACTGTTGTAAGGAGACATAGTTTATCCCAGGTGGATACAGATTACCCGCTTTGTACAGATTCCTACTTGACTTTCACAGATTCCTACTTGACTTTTTCATCGACTTTCACTCAGAGGGCCTGGCTGCACTGGGTATGTGCTTGTATGTTCTTATTAGCGTGTTTATGTCTGACACGGAATAGAGGACAAAACTAATTTTTTTCACTACAGTACATATATTTCTGCCCAGTTTGAGCGGCATACGCAACCGGCATTGTGCTATTCTCCAGAGTAGAAGTGCTGATCTACGTATCTAGAATCAGGTCCCCCCTGTCCATTCATTATAATCTAAAAGGTAAAACTGATCCTAGACCAGCACTCCTACTCTGAGACGAATACAGGCGTAGAAAAAGCATTATTGGGCAGGATCAGTATTGACCTCATCCTATGCCTCTGGCAGTGTATAAAAATAGACCCAGACAAGCATTCTAGACATATTTTCACCCTCCCGAACAAAGGAGTCAAAGTTGACAGATTGTGGATACCAATCGGAAGACAGTAATAGGGCTTATAATTTATGAATGTGAATTAGAAATGCAGATGATTCTATGAGTCACCGTGGCTCTTCGACCATAGAGTGGTGGAGGGTGGGGTCGGCTGTGGCTACAGTTCCTAGACCGATTGAGATCTGGGGACAGATCTGCTGATTAATGGCTGTGTGATACAGTAGTGGCACTCCGCTAGGATGAGTCAGGGATGATGCTGCAGTGTAGGTAAAATAAACATGCTTATGTCTTACCCTTCACTCCTTGCACAAATACTGTACATTATCTTGATGATATGAAGACCTGGATTAACTTTAAAGGGAAACGTCACAAACATTTCAATTGTATCTCATCTGATGGTTAACTAGAAGGTAGTCTATGGACCCAGAGAGTCAAAGACCCATGATTTTGGCTTTATGTATTTAGCTACACTAAAAGCCCTGCTGTACCTGAATTGTAATGATGTAAAAAAAAAAAAGAGCGTGCACAAAAACAGCGACTGGAAAATCCTCCAGTGTGGCTTCCTCCTCTTTATGTGGCTTCGCCCATAAATTTAGCGGACTCATTAGCTGAGTCATTCCACCAATTCGATGCCTTTTGAGAAGTGTAACTTGGTAAAAAAAAAACAACACTTGATTTCATCTCATTTTAACATTGTCATAAAGAGCACATGTTCAACTTCATAAAAAAGGTGTTTTCCCATCTCAAGAGGTCAATAAAAAAATACTGTAGTAAGTGCCAAATAAAGTAACAGGGTTGATCGTGACAGGGTTGGCAAGTTCATCTTAAATCAACCATAAATCCCCTTGTATTATGGGGAATGGAAGCTTGCTGTGTGCAACCAGGAGTGGCAATTGGATGCAAGCTTCAATTCAAATGGTTTTCACTGTTAAACAATTTCTAGCCTTTCTATCTGTGGGTAACAGGGTTGATGTGTTATTGTCAGTTTTCCAACTCAAAACACCAGAAAATTGCCTAAAACACACCATTTAGTGTTTAGCATATTTAGTGTAGGATTTAGATGCCCTGTTATGCAGTAATTAAACATCCCAGTACATCCCACTATGATTTGACTATTAGACGTTCAATGTTTCTTTTGATGTTTAAAAAAAAAAAAGAATAGTTTTACCATATTCAAATGAGAGTTCAGTTCAACAGGGTTGACCTAAAAATGAGGGACAGACGTAAATGAATCACTACTCACTTGAAGTAAATAATAATCTTCAGAAATGACTGTCAAAGCAACAACATAACTAGGGCTTTACAATGATGGTGAAAACTTTGACAAATGTTGGGGTTAAGTTGGTTAAAATCTTCCTAAAAGTCAGAGGATGCACAGGCGGACATGTCAAAATGCTGAATTTTGGTACTTCAACACGTCTTTAATCATTAAAAAAAATTGATTTATTGAATTCTCCAAGTGGTTTATATTAAAGGGCACTACATTTAATATAACAGCATTTCATAATTAATTATTGGTGCATCCTTTCTATTTCAAATATCAAAGGGCACTCTTTTCGTGGAACGACCAAGCTGCATCTATAGAGCATTTGAATGGGCCTTCCATGTCAACAACAACACCACCACAGAGTGGGTTTCTGAGAAAGGTAGAGAATGAATTAAACGTATCTTATATTTCTCCACCTTTTCTTGTTCTTACAGTAGGCTTTGTCATGCACTGTAATGTTCTTACAGGGTTTTTGGTGTTAAGCCTTATGGAACAAATACATGGATTTCACATGTGAACATATGTGAAGTTAATGTGATAACATGTGAAGCAACATATGATAAGATGAACCTACACATGACAACATTTGAGCACGTGAAAACATGATGTCATGCGAAATAAATGTGACAAAATGGGGATGCAACATTTGACAAAATATTTTAGCACATGTGAAAACCCAGGTATCAAATGTCATTGAGAATATTTTACTTTAAAAGGCATAGTTAACATTAATTAATTACAGTTATGGTCCCCAGCAGGCTTTGTCTAGTTCCCTTTGTTCCAGGGACGTCTCCAATAATGTTTTTAGAACATTGTGTCAAGTATTGTATTTTTACAGCTAAGTTAACATGTTAGTGTTAAATGACAGCATGCTGCTGTCTTGAGACTCAACCTCACTCAGGATTTGACTCACAGCCTCTTGGTTGCTAGGTACCTGAAGTTCCTGCTGTGCCACAAGGTCTGTGGAAATAATGGAGATTGGTTATACATACTGTATATTGCCAATAATACATTTCTGCACTTTGTTTAAAGTATATACAACAACTTGAAGGTTATTATTTATATAAAATGATAGTATGCTGCTGTATTTTGATTTCAATTAGTGTAAAATATATTGTACTGTGACTACACCCGGGCCTCAGCCTTAACTGGGATTTGAATTTATAACCTCTTGGTCGCTAGCAACCTGAAATCTCCTGCTACATGTCCTGCTATATCACCAGGTCTGTGAGCATAAAATAGATATGGCCACAGGCTAATTGGCAATAATACATTTCTGCACTTTGCTAAAAGCTGCCTAGAATCTAGTAAATAATTGTACAATTATCACTACCAACGTAACATCAATGTAAAACTAGCAGTGCTCAGGGACACTTGTCATAGATGAATGCTTTGGGGATTTGAACTTGCAACCACATGGTTGAGTGCTGAAAGGAATTTTATCATATCTGTACATTATAGGAACACCTGTGATTACGAAAGTACAATGACTAATGTTTTGCTTTAGCTTGAGATTAGGAATCAGTGGTAGAGACTTTGTAAGTGCATGAAGAGGTCAACTGTACAACAGTCAGATGTCTGTGTGTTGAAACTATACTTTCAGTTCCTGTTGATACTATTTTCTAGTCTTACTTCTGCTAGCACATTGTAGCAATAGGAGGAAGAAGGATTGGGAAACTAACTGCAAATAACAATAAGCTGAACTCCGCCTAGCAGAGACATCTTTGTATTAGAAACTATTAATTATGAGCTTATATGGTATTAAAGTTAAGGGAGTACCCTTGGTGGGGTGATCCTCAGTAGGGGATAAAAAGGGAAAACACCATCTTTTGTACTGAGTGTGTTACTTGCAAATTACTGTAAGTGTATACTCCAGGTTGCAATCTGGCTTGCAATCCTTATTAAACAAACTAACCTCTGATCAAAGAAGTTTCCTGTGGTCTCTTGTATAAACATAGGGCAGAATTCCCTTACAGTGCATCAATGTTTCTGCAGTGCCACCAGGTTTGTACTTATTGCTTGGAACATGTATTAAGACATAAAAAAATTAAATAAGGGTATTGTTAGGGTACAGTGTTGTTCCCTGGTGTACAAAAAAGTCAAAGGTACTAAGAACTCACATGTTACAGTTCGGCACCTTGTAGGTATAATGGGACATTTTTCAATCCAATATTTTGAGTATAAGGTGCGATCATTACTGTGCTTTGATAGGTGGGGGAAATGTACTGGTAGGGTGCATTCGCATATTTTGGGGTGTGGTCAAATATATATGTATTTGTGCCAACCGTCAGTGGAAGTGTTGTAGCAGTTTAAGTGTTAAATGGTTATGCTGATGCAAGTTGAACTCACCCTTTGACACTGTCTGTTCTACAAACTTTGTAAGCGTATGTGTCACTAATGAGCTGCACTGTAGTGAAATCATGTGTGTTTGGAACACATCACGTTAAATCTCACATGTGAAAATTTGGTTTTGGAACACTTCACATGACAAGTTTCACATGTGAAATCATGTGGTTTTGGAACTCCTGACATGCGACATTTCACATGTGAAATCATGTGTAATCATGTGTTTTTGGAAGACTTCACATGTGACGTCACCTGAAATCATGTGCAAACATGTTTTGGGAACACTCGACGTGAGATTATGTTGTCATGTGTAGTTATGGTATTATGTTATCACATGATGAAATGTGCATTCCCATGTGTTACATTTGTTTCACATGTATTTCACATGAAATCATGTTGTCACATGTTTAGTGTCACGTTATCACATGTTGCTTTCCATGTTTTCCATGTTATCACATTAACGTCACATGAGATCACTTGAAATTCATGTCTTTTTTTCCGTAAGGGTGAAGACCATGTTAGGATTTTTGTAAGATGTTCTCAAGACATTTGGTTTACCAGTCGTCAGGATGTCCCAAATCATCCCAAACCATTATTAAGAAAAGTAATGGTATGGCTGTTCAGCTAAAATATGACCCCACCTGGGATTTGATCAATCTCTGAATTTGAAGTGCGCTGGTCTTTCTGCTACACCACAAAGTCTGTAACATTCCCCTACACATTCATTACCTATAATACAGTGCCTTCAGAAAGTATTCACACCCCTTTACTTTTACCCCATGCGTCTGCTATGCGTCTTACCCCATAATGTCAAAGTGGAATTATGTTCTTAGATTTTTCTTTACAAATGAAAAGCTGAAATGTCTGTGTCAATAAGTATTCAACCGTTGTTATGGCAAGCCTAAGTAAGTACAAATGTGCTTTACAAGTCATATAATAAGTTGCATGGGCTCACTCTGCATGCAATAAGTGTGTTTAAAATTATTTTGGAATGACTACCTCATCTTTGTAGCCCACACATACAATTAAATGTAAGGTCCCTGCATTGAGCAGTGAATTTCAAACACAAAGATTCAACCACAAAGACCAGTGAGGCTTTTCAATGCCTTGCAAAGAAGGGCACCTATTGGTATATGGGTAAAACAATTAAAAAGCAGAAAGTGAATATCCCTTTGAGCATGATGAAGTTATTAATTACACTTTGGATGGTGTATCAATACATCCAGTCACTACAAAGATACAGGTGTCCTTCCTAACTCAGTTGCCGGAGAGATTAGGAAACCGCTCAAGGATTTCACCATGAGGCCAATGGGTGACTTTAAAACAGCTACAGTGGCTTGCAAAAGTATTCACCCACCTTGGCATTTTTCCTATTTTGTTGCCTTACAACCTGGAATTAAAATAGATTTTTTGGGGGTTTGTATCATTTGATTTACACAACACGCCTACCACTTTGAAGATTTATTACTGTGAAACAAACAAGAAATAAGACAAAAAAACAGAAAACTTGAGCGTAACTATTAACTATTCACCCCCCAAAGTCAATACTTTGTAGAGCCACCTTTTGCAGAAATTACAGCTGAAAGTCTCTTGGGGTATGTCTCTATAAGCTTCGCACATCTAGCCACTGGGATTTTTGCCCATTCTTCAAGGCAAAACTCTCTGTTCCAATACATTTAAATGTTTCCCCTTAAACCACTCGAGTGTTGCTTTAGCAGTATGCTTAGGGTCATTGTCCTGCTGGAAGGTGAACCTCCGTCCCAGTCTCAAATCTCTGGAAGATTGAAACAGGTTTCCCTGAAGAATTTCCCTGTATTTAGCGCATCCATCATTCTTTCAATTCTGACCAGTTTCCCAGTCCCTGCCGATGAAAATGGTGTTCTCGGGGTGATGAGAGGTGTTGGGTTTGCGCCAGACATAGCGTTTTCCTTGAAGGCCAAAAAGCAACATTTGTGTCTCATCTGACCAGAGTACTTTCTTCCATATGTTTGGGGAGTCTCCCACATGCCTTTTGGCGAACACCAAAAGTGGTTGCTTATTTTTTTCTTTAAGCAATGGCTTTTTTCGGGCCTCTCTTCCGTAAAGCCCAGCTCTGTGGAGTGTACGGCTTAAAGGGCAAATCCACAGAAGAAATAATAACAAAACGGTCGCACCGCCTCCGTTTTGGTAAAAAGCTGAGGAATGGGCCTGGAGAAATGTAACCACTCTCAGATTAATAGACAGAGCTATGGATGCAAGGACTGACCAACCATGATATCAAAAGTATTGTTTTAACCTGATGTTATGAGGCTATAAGGTGTTTGTTTACATTTACAATGTTTACAAACATTGGAGAAAAACAAGCTTATATTTTGGGTTCTCATGGAGTGTAACAGTTGAACTAAGCTCATGAGGCATAAGTTATATTCTTCAAGAATCAAAGGATATATATCTATATACAGTACCAGTCAAAAGTTTGGACACACCTACTCATTCAAGGGTTTTTATTTACTTTTACCATTTTCTACTGGGTAAATAAATCACTGACTACCCACAAAGAATTCGTAGCTAATGTATCTTTCATAACAACATTCGTTGTAGGTAGTTTTTTACATGTAAAACTAGCTGGCTAGCTAGCTTACTATGATTCGCTAGCTGTCAATTATGACGTTACAAGCTTGCGCTTGCTTTATGTAGTTATCTTGTTTCGTCTGTATTTCGTCTGGAGTGGTTGGAGGTGTGCATTGCTTCTCAAATGTAATTTATCCGTGTCTTGTCCTCACAACAACGTACTCCAGAGAACGTCCTTGGAAAATGAACTTGGCGCATGAGAGTGTGGAGAACGGTAGTATGCATATTGAGACACACCCATTGTTTTAGTTTACATGTGGTCGTTCAGTGAGAACCTTGTCTGCTTCATTTTGAGGTACATTTACCCCAGATAGCCTATTGTTGTCTTTAGTGTCCTATCCATACTGCTATGCAGTGTGAAACCTCTCTTCCACAACACCAGACACTCCAGACACCTTTGGAAGTGGTACAATTTGGTTGGAAGTGGTTATTGATGAAGGGGTTCACACAGACCAATTGAATCCACCATAGCTTATCATTGAGATGATTGAAAGCCTGAGCCCGAGAGCAAGCATGTGTCCAGCTCTCCAAGTTTAATGAAGGCGATGAATGAGCATGAGTAAATTAGCCTGCTCATCTCCCTGTCATTGGCCCTCTTCGCCAACCTGGACATGGCTAATTCAACCAGAAGCACCTGATCCACCCAGCAGACGCATCAGAGGCATCTGAGCCATTAAGGATGCATTGCCCCGGGCCACACGAAACCCATTTAGCATGTTAACAGACATTTTGCTGCATAAATCTGTCATTGGCAGGCGAATATTAAACTAGATTAATGTTCATGAGGGCTGGACAGTGCTGTCACTCCATCTGTTCTGCTAAAGCCATGTAGCCTAGACAATAGACGCTAACACTGACAGCCAACAGCCAGGGGTAGGTCTATATGTGCAATCCAAACACAAAAGTGTGTTCACGCATGCACACGTACATGGACACACACGTGCGCGTGCACAAACACACACACGCAAATACACACGCACGGACCTTCCCAGACACACACACACACAAAATCAGGCTAATTTTAAGAACAATAATTACTAGTCTTCAAGGGTCTCTGTACTGTCCCTGAAGACCACCCACACAGGCAATGCATGCGTGTGTGTGTGTTTGCGAGCCATTCTACCATGTGAGTGCTTCTGAGAGTGCAATCTCCACTGACACAAATTGTATAAGCAGAACCTAGCCAGATAAATCACCACTTGGTATGTTTTTTTTTTCCTTAACTCACACGCTGACTGGCTCAGTCTTGAGACATTCTGCTCTCACAAGGGGTAACACCTCAAGAACAATACAAGTGGAGTATAATCATGTAATCAACTTGAACTTTAATTAACCCACCACTAAATCAAGAGACACTCTTTGGTTCATGATAGTTAATCAGTCATCTCGTCCACCAGACGGCTCTGTCTCTGTCGAACCGTCTGGTTTCACAGCGTCTCAGAATGGAACTTGAATCTATGGCAGTAGCTGCGAAAACAGACGGCGGTTTTAATTGGCTGATATCTCAGCTCATAACCACCTAGTGCAACTCTTAGAACCTCCCCCCTACATTGTGGACTTCAAAGCGCGAGCAGCGCAAGTGATTTTGGACATAGTGAGTTTGGATATAAACTTTATATGCGCAAACTCAGAATCAATTGAGCTTTCCCAAAATAATATGTTTAATGTGATAGAACATTTATTTTGATTGCCGATTTTCACATTTCTCAAAGTCCCATCTAATACAACTGTCGCAGGCTCGCTCCCTCTTGGTTTCCACTAGCTTCCATAGACACAAAGTCAGATTCCAAAGCCACAAAATCTGCATTTGTTGAAAAAAATGTGACTTTCGGTTAGGGTTAGGCACAATGTTAGCAGTGTGGTTAAGGTTAGGGTTAGGTTTAAAGTCAGCTTTTGAGAAGAGTAATTGTTGAAATAGGCAGAGTTTATGACTTTGTGGCTGAGTTAACTAATGACGATCCTCTCCCGCCTCAATTTAGAGCCACACCTCATAGTTGTGTGATACGCTCAGAATTTGAATTAGTTAGCATGTCACTCAGTAAATCCAAACCCCCTAAAACCCAAACAATCCCACATTGTTACCAGCCTCTGGTAACAATGGTATGGTTTAATACCTTTATACTTTATATACAGTGTTATGGTTTTTTACCTTTAACCTGTAGAAATTACCACGCAATTCAAATATTGCCAATTTGAACACTCATTCACATTTGATTTGCCACTGCAATTACTCAAATGTACCCAAATAAAACTGGCATGGGTCACATGTAACTTGATTACACTTTGTTTTATGTTGTTGTGTGCAGTATATGATTCCTGTAACTAATGTCAAGCATGGCTAATGCCTGAAAAAAAGCCAAGGGAATGAGGAGCAGAGCCAAAACAGTGTTCAGTAGAATATCTCGTAAGTGCCATAGAGAGGAGTATAGACAGAGAGCATGACAGCAAGATTGGTAACTACCGTTAGTACCATTGTCTACTCTACTGTAAGGTGCCACTGTAAGGTTCCACTGCATGAGTGTGCTAAAACGAAGCTAGGGTTGCGAAATTCCAGGTAGCTTTCCCAAAACTCCCAGGTTTTTCAGAAGTCCTGGTCGAAAGATTCCACCCACTTGGCACAGACGTCAATACAACATTCACGTTATTTCCAACAGAATTGAATTGAGTTGACGTGGAAACAACGTTGATTCAACTATGGTGTTCCCAGTGGGTAATGTTACTTATGCGCTTCATGTTGATGACCTTGATGCTGTTGTCATGATTTAAACTGAATTTCCACTAGTCTTTGGCTAGCCTCCATCCCAGGTGTATGTAGTTCTGGCATCGCAAGATTAGTCCATATTAGGGTTGCATAATGTTGGTATCTTCCTTTATTTTGGGAAAGGAAACTGAATTTTGCAACCCTAGTCCACGTGATAAATAATAGCTGATGAAACACTGTTAATCAATGCAAACCTACGAGCCTGGACAAAATAGATGTCTTCAGTTGAATATGTGTGGGTTTAGTGGGAGGATGATGTTATTCATTAGCTTGTCCATCGATCCCTGTTAATTGTGATGATTGTGTTTGTGTTTCGGTGTGAGCGGTCATTCATCCGGGTTCACATGAAAATCACGTCTGTCTTGTCTAGCGATAATTTGGGTCTAATCGACTGTGGCGGACCATGTTCAAAATATGCCAAAAGTGGCGGAATTTATTGTCTACATTAAAAAGAGTGATACCGTATGACACAACAGTACAGCGAAAGAAACACTGAGATGGTATTGGGAATCTTTCAACAACACATTTGTGTGAACATATTTCAGACAAAGCCTTGAGATGAAGTGAGACCAAATGTTCATAGGTTTTCGGTGAAGCTAGAAAATGTTGTATTTAGTAGCTGTGTCTGACACTGGGTAGCTGGGGGGGGGGGCAGGACAGGAATAGTAATGGAGGAGATTAAAAATGTATTGGTTTCTGTCTGATTCCTAAAGCTTCCCAGTTTGGTCTTTGCACCGAGATCCAGCTCAGACATCATAAAGCAGGTGTAAATCATGATTTGATGTTAAATCGTGTCTGAGGCTACAGGTTGCACAAACTCATCCCCAATTTATTTTTTTCTCCCTGTAGCAATAATTGAATGAACATAAGCACATTGAAATGCATTAGTTGGTTATTAAAAAACGGAGATCAGTCTCTACAGTCTTGACTGGTCACATCTGTTCCCCCCCCATAAGACCATGCCATCTGATGGTACTCAGAGTCCGGTGCTGGATAATCAGGCAAGGAAGGGGAGGGGTAGCTCTGCAGGTGGACAAACTGGATCCTTAATCTTCATGAGACTTCATCGTTCTTTTGTGATAAAGAAAAACACACAATCACTGGGGGTAGTATCTCTGATGTATCTAATGGGTTGTAACTTCAAAGGAGATTTGCTTTTGATTTCTTTATGAGGGAAAGGGATTATGCCGGTGTAGCTTAGAGCTATTTGTATTGCACTGCCTCTCTTTCTCAATTTGAGATGAATTATGTTTTTGTCCAAATTTCTTGACATCAAAATGTTGTCTTTCACAAAAGCTACATTCCTCGGCCCTTTACCCAGGGCGAATGAAACAGCCCTTTCGGCTCCTTGGTTCTATTTCTTGTCCCCTCTGAAGATGTTGTCCGACTCGTTTTAGTGCGGGCAGCGGAGCCTGTCCGGCAACCTTTTCAAAAAGCTGACAGTGAGGCCGTCGATAAATATCGACATGTCAGGACACTGTCAGGAGAGAAGGGCTTTGAGCATCTAAACAAGCCTTCGACGCCCCCTGCCCAGGCCTTTTGTCTTGGTATAGCGCTGGGTCCATAACACAGGTCATTTTGAGTGTAACAGCATAGAGGGGCAGGGTGACTAAGTCTGTGTAAACACTCCACTACTATGGATTTGAAGTGCAGGAGCTTTCTTACCTCTTAGACGACAGTGCAACCCTAAATCTTTTTCTTTTATGAGGATTATATAGTCGGGCGAGAGTGTGCATGTGTGCGTGTATGTGCGTAGAAAGTCTTCATCCCTGTCAGTGTATCTGAGAGTCGTAGATAGCGACAGAATAACCTTTTGCGGTAGCATTATTAGTTACGTGGATCCCTTTCTTTAAAGGAATTGGAGTAGTCCTTCAAAGTTTGTGTAGACAAGCAAACATTATTATGCCTGCTTGCAGATATCCCAGGAGAGAGAGGAACTGTCGACATTTGCGTTAATTAAAAATGTTGACGCCGTGTACTTTTGTCTTTTTAACAACGTGTTGTTCTTTCATCCATTCCCCTACAAAAGGTAATTAGATGTCGCACAACGCTGTGCTTTATGCAGACAAGGCATTATTAAAGCCAGCATAATAATATGTCGCTCATCCACCTGGATGTCCAGACACATGTACTAGTGTCTCAAACAGAGACTATATATACGGTGACCATATTAGGACATGTTGAGATAAAAAAAAAAAAAAAATCCTGTTGAGGCTTAGGCTGTCCTGATATGGATACCGTATTTGGTTCATCCTCATTATCCTTGTCACGTCTCAGACAGTGGGTGTACTGTTGGTGAATGCTGAACTCCTCAAGGTTGCATACAACAGCAACAACTTGTGAAACTGTACCGACGCTTTGTATCTGCCTTTTTTCCCATTTTGTTACAGTATTTATTTGCCGGCTGTCACCTTCTTCATTCTTGATGCCAGACGTGTCAGACATTGTGTAAAAACTAGCTATAATAGAAAAAGCTGGAATAGGCTACTTGGGCTTTTTGAGTTTATACATTTTGCAATTAAATATTTACATTGTTATTGCTATGCATTGTAATGTAGATGATTACCAGTAAGATACATGTAGGTCCTACAGGAGTAGGATGCTGGCAGCAAATGTGCATCAACCAAAAAAATCTGTAGCTTTTCCTACTTCAATAACAAGCAGAGGATTCAATCTATTACAATTTGCATATGCAGACTCTTTGCCAAAACTGCACTGGCTCTCTTCAGACTCTGAGGATTTGGAGGGTTTTCAGTTGAAACGTTCTCTTTTCCACATTCAATTACTTGCAATAACCCAAAACAAAGGAAGTGTGATTTATGATATCACCATCTGCTGTAATTAATATAATTTTCTCTGTGTCAGACAGAGAGGAGGTGGTAGCCATCATGAGGCAGGTGTTTACTGTGTAAATCACGACTATCATGTCTACACCCCGACTGGCAGCACTCTGTGAGGACAGAGAAATATTGGGGAGGGAGTTTCAGAGGGCACTGAGCAATCAAGCACGACATTAAGGCGGATTCAAAGCCACTCCTCTATGCAATGAATCACCAATACGGTTACTGCTGCTGTTGAACTTGTACCAATACTACACCACTTGAATTAACACAGTAATGATGAAAGATGATGAGAGATGAGAAGTAGGGTTGGGGTCAATTCCATAGCAAATACTTTAAATTCAGTTAATGAATTGAAAAACCCTCACTGGACATGATTTACAATTTTTTATTCACCAACAAAATGTCTATTAATTTCCCTAATTCGACAGACGGAAATGAGCAGTGTAAATCTAATTTAGTTACTGATTTAACCTGAGAGTGGAGTTTGAATGGTTTACACAGGAAATTCCTGAGAGCAGTCACTAAGAATAATTGGAATTAGTTTCGATCAGCAGCCAGCTTGTTAGAACTCCTCCTTTTAAATTAAAACAAAGAACCTGTTGCGTTCCGTGAAGATGGTCTCACCCAACTTCTCACTGTTCCCAACTCTTGACATGTTTCCATAGAAACGACTCATTACTTTCAAAAGGAAATGAAAAGAATTCTCCCCAAGGACGCTAGAGAGAGCAGACGGACACCCTGATAAAGGTTCATTGCATAAAGCAAAATTGATAGAATCATGAGCAACCAAGTCAATTCAAGGATTCAATGTGCATTTGCATTTGACAGCACTGCTAAGGATGAAGCCATAGAGTATAAACCAAGACTCAAGCCTTGCTGACTTTAGTTGTTAACCATCATATCACATCACACTGCTTATAAGATATACTTTATCAGTCCATACAGGATCGAATTTTGTCTTCTTTTCCAACCCTTCCCATATACACACACATTGTGTTTTTGAAGGTAGTAGGCGGTTTGAGCAGCTTGTGTTAGCGTCACATGAACACGCCAAACAATGGACCGGTTCTCTCCATTGATTTTCAGGGAAGTAGTCATTATAGTGGAACAAAACTTGCGTTAAACCTCAATCTTCCCATTTGATTCAACTCAATTAACTGACACTCTCTACCAGGTAATTACTATCAACTTTCCATTAGGAAATATTGGTATCATTTATGAACTGGGGAGCCAATACATCTCTCTGGATTATGGTGTCCATATTAGGACATGCTCAGTCTCAGCATATTGATTAAAGAGACAATATTACACGCCTTCCAAAATGTTACGTACTTCAAAGAGTGTCCAGGTGTTGGGTTGATATCAGAGGTGTTATTGGCTGAAGCTGCATGTCTATGTCTTTACTCTCAGTGTCCTGAACATCGCTCTCATCTCATCATCTCCACAGGTACCCGGCCTTTGAAGTTTGCTTACTCTATTAATATCCAATCTGGCAGGGGTGTCCCTTTGATTTTTTTTTTCACCTCAGCGCTGCGAAATGTCACATTGAGGGCGAATGGAAAGCACCCAATACGTCCTCTGTATAGTTGTGTCAGTTGGAAATTGGCTGTTTTGAAATACTATGAGGCGAGACACCTACTGTCGTTGGCTCTTCCACCATACTGTCTGAATGTGAACCGTAAGATAGAATTTCATTGGCTGTGTTTGAGCTACTGTGCTGAGACACCTATTGTGATTCACCCTGCCACCATAATGAAAAACTATTAAACTATTAATCTAAATGAGAATGCAAAACTTGTTGTCGGGATGGTCCATTGATGGTGTTTTAATCAATCAGGACTACCTGGCCTGTTGACTCCTTGCTGTCCCCAGTCCACCTGGTCGTGCTGCTGCTCCAGTTTCAACTGTTCTGCCTGTGGCTATGGATCCCTGACCTGTTCACCAGACGTGCTACCTTGTCCCGGTCCTGCTGTTTTTGACTCTCTCTCTCTACCGCACCTGCTGTCTCTAACTGAATGATTGGCTATGAAAAGCCAACTGACATTTACTCCTGAGGTGCTGACCTGTTGCACCATCTACAACCACTGTGATTATTATTATTTGACCCTGCTGGTCATCTATGAACGTTTGAACATCTTGGCCATGTACTGTTATAATCTCCACCCGGCACAGCCAGAAGAGGACTGGCCACCCCTCAGAGCCTGAATCATCTCTAGGTTTCTTCCTAGGTTCCTGCCTTTCTAGGGAGTTTTTCCTAGCCACAGTGCTTCTACATCTGCATTGCTTGCTGTTTAGGGTTTTAGGCTGGGTTTCTGTAAAGCACTTTGTGACATCGGCTGGTGTAAAAAGGGCTTTATAAATACATTTGATTTATTGATCACAGATGATAATGGCTCTTTACTTGAGTGCCAGATGTTGATTTAGTCCAGAGAAGAAGAAGGGAATGTTATTGGAGGTAATGCCCTTTAAAACGAGGGGGATTTGACTTTGTCAAATGTTAATGATGCAATGTTAATCATGACCATCATCACTGCCCTTCACTTGAATAGACAACAGAGTGACTTTAAACACAATGCAATTACTGAAGAAGTTAATACAATGTTGCTACTACAGTAATTGCAATGTTATTACGTGGGTATAAGCTCAACATTATGTAAAGCATTCCAACAACTTTATAGTTATCAGTAGGCTACAAAGGCAGGGCTGGGTGTCAATTAAAGTAATGACTACAACTGTGTAGTCTCTATTGTCTCTTATGCACTTTGACCTGCTTTGAAACTCCTTTGTTCCTCTGTCAGTTCCTTACTCTGCTTTTGACCAAGCTCCGGTGAAAACACAACCTCCATGTGTTCTGCACAGCATTTTGAGGAAAACGCCCCTCATGCATTTTTCACATGGCAAACTCCCCATCGATTCAGCTGCTGTTTAATCTCAGCAGCGGCAGCACGACATTTCTCCTGCATCAAAGTCACCGTGGCCATTCCCTCAGCTCAGGCCGTCACACTAGCATTTACTGTACGTGCTCCTCTGTCTCAACTGATCTGGGATCAGGCGGACAGGTGTTAATGTGCACCTCTGATCTATGTCCCTTCTGATCCTGGACCATCGACAGAAACACGTCTGCATTCATTTGACATCTGGTACATGTATTTATTACATTGCCATGGTCTAAATATATCTCATAGTTATAAATACATTTTCTAATCTAATCAGGTGTTTTTTGGGGGGATGCCTTGGGTAAATGTTATCATTCTAGAATGATTTTTGTCTTTGAGTCTAGTGTAAGCGGTGGTTGTGCGCCAGTTGTGCGCCAGCATAGAGGATTTGTTGAATTGTCTCTTCAACGGTGATCACCCTGGCCTTTCAGAACACTATGTACTTATTAATTTCCCTGCTGCTGGATTCGATGATGGTGGCAGATATGATCTGGACCAGATAGCCCCAGCTCTGAGGGAATTTCGGGGTGTATGTGTCAAATCAAATCAAATGGTATTGGTCACATACACATATTTAGCAGATGTTATTGCGGGTGAAGCGAAATGCCTGTGTTCCTATCTCCAACAGTGCGGTAGTATCTAAAAACGATTCACAATAATACACACAAATTTAAAAGTAGTTTTTTTTATTATCAAGAAATATATAAATATTAGATTGAGCAATATAGGAGTGGCATTGACTAAAATACAGTAGAATAGAATACAGTATATACATATGAAATGAGTAAAGCAGTATGTAAACATTATTTTTTAAAACCTCTACAGGATCGGTGTCCCCCCCCCCGCGGGACGGTTGAGCTAACGTAGGCTAATATGATTAGCATGAGGTTGTAAGTAACACGAACGTTTCCCATGACAAATTCTTGATAATCTAACTGCACTGTCCAATTTACAGTAGCTATTACAGTGAAATAATACCATGCTACTGTTTGAGGAGAGTGCAGTTATGAACTTTAAAATGTATCAATAAACCAATTAGGCACATTTGGCAGACTTGATACAACATTTTGAACAGAAATGCAATGGTTCATTGGATCAGTCTTTGGAAAACTTTGAAAACTTTTAACATATACTGCTGCCCAAAATCGAAATTGCACCTAACCTGGAATAGTACATTGCGACTTTTCTCTGGCATTTCAAAGATGATGCGCCTTCTTCAACACACTGTCTGTGTTGGTGGACCATTTCAGATCGTCAGTGATGTGTACGCCGAGGAACTTGAAGCTTTCCACCTTCTCCACTGCAGTCCTGTCGATGTGGATAGGGGCGTGATCTCTCTGCTGTGTTTACTTAATTGTGTATTCCTACACCCTCCTACACCCTCAGAAATATGAATACTATTACTGCAGCCGCTACACTAACTACTAACTGCTGCTACTGCCACTACTACTACTACTACTGCTACTACTACTAGTATTATGAAATACTAACTGAAATACATCAAAGCAGGGACCGAGAGACTGAAAAACAGCTTCTATCTCAAGGCCATCAGACTGTTAAACAGCCACCACTAACATTGAGTGGCTGCTGCCAACATACTGACTCAACTCCAGCCACTTTAACAATGTAAAAATTTATGATTTTTTTAAATCACTAGCCACTTTAAACAATGCCACTTCATATAATGTTTACATACCTTACATTACTCATCTCATATGTATATACTGTACTCTATACCATCTACTGCATCTTGCCATCTTGATGTAATACATGTATCACTAGCCACTTTATATAAAAGTGGCATTGTTTGTTTACATACCCTACATTACTCATCTCATATGTATATACTGTACTCGATACCATCTACTGCATCTTGCCTATGCCGTTCTGTACCATCATTCATTCAAATATTTTTATGTACATATTCTTCATTCCTTTACACTTGTGTGTATAAGGTAGTTGTTGTGAAATTGTTAGGTTAGATTACTCGTTGGTTGTTACTGCATTGTCGGAACTAGAAGCACACGCATTTCGCTACGCTCGCATTAACATTTGCTAACCATGTGTATGTGACAAATACAATTTGATTTGATTTGATACTACTACTAGTAACTACTGCTACTAACTACTAACAACTACTGCTACTACTAACTACTACTGCTACTAACTACAATTACTACTGCTACTACTACTAACTATTAGCACTAGTACTACGACTACTATTAACTACTGCTACTGCTACTACTACTACTAACTATTACTGCTAATATTACTACTACTACTGCTACTGCTACTACTAACTACTAGTACTACTGAAACTGCTACTAACTACTACTACTAACAAATACTACTACCAGTACTACCACTAACTACTAATACTACTACTACTACTAGTACTACTGATACTAGTACTACTACTACTACTACTAACTAGTAACTACTACTAATTACTACCGCTACAGACTACAAGTACTAATACTACTACTACTACTACTACTACTAACTAATGCTACTACTACTAACTACTGTGACTGCTACTACTACTAACTACTACTACTACTATTACTGCTATTCCTACTACTGCTACAGATACTACTACTGCTATTAACTACTAACTACTGCTACTAACAAATATTACTACTAGTACTACTACTAACTACTAATACTAACTACTATGACTACTACTAGTACTACAACCAACTACTAGTACTACTACTACTACTAAATAATACTGCTACTAGTACCTACTACTGCTAACTACTACTACTACTGCTAACTACTACTACTACTGCTGGTACTACTACAACAACTAACTACTACTAGTACGAGTACTACTACTACTACTAGTACTACTACTGACTAGTAACTACTACTACCAACTACTACTGCTAACTACTACTACTACTGCTACTACTACAACAACAAAATACTACCACTAGTACTACTACTACTAACTACTAACTACTACTAAATACTAACTACTACTGCTAACTACTACTACTACTACTACTAACTACTACTAACTAATGATACTACTACTACCACAAACTACTAGTACTACTACTACTAACTACTACTACCACTACTATTAACTACTACTACTACCTGCTATGATTTATACTATTACTACTACTACTACAACTAACTACTAGTACTACTACTACTACTACTACTAACTACTACTACTACTAACTACTACTGCTACTTTTACTACTAATAACTACTGCTACTAACTACTAAAAGTACTACTACTACTACTAACTACTATCTCTCACTCAACGTCAACAAAACAAAGGAGATTATTGTAGACTTCAGGAAACAGGAGAGGGAGCACCCCCCTATTCACATCAACGGGACAGTAGTCGAGAAGGTGGAAAGTTATAAGTTCCTGAGCGTACACATCACGGACAAACTGAAATGGTCCACCCACACAGACAGCGTGAAGAAGGTGCAACAGCGCCTCTTCAACCTCAGGAGGCTGAAGAAATTTGGCTTGTCACCTAAAATCCTCAAACTTTGTCGGGCTGTATCACCGCCTGGTACGGCAACTGCTCCGCTCACAACCGTAAGGCTCTCCAGAGGGTAGTGCGGTCTGAACAATGCATCACCGGGGGAAAACTACCTGCCCTCCAGGACACCTACAGCACCTGATGTCACAGGAAGGCCAAAAAGATCATCAAGGACAACAACCACCCGAGCCACTGCCTGTTCACCCCGCTATCATCCAGAAGGAGAGGTCAGTACAGATGCATCAAAGCTGGGACCGAGAGACTGAAAAACAGCTTCTATCTCAAGGCCATCAGACTGTTAAACAGCCATCACTAACATTGAGTGGCTGCTGCCAACATACAGACTCAAATCACTGCCCACTTTAATAAATGGATTTAATAGAGGTATCACTCGTCACTTTAAACAATGCCATTTTAATCATGTTTACATATCCTACATTTCTCATCTCATATGTATATACTGTATGTTATACCATCTATTGCATCTTGTCTATGCCGCACGGCCATCGCACATCTATATATTTATATGTACATATCCCCTTACATTGTGCGTATAAGGTAGTCGTTGTGAATTTGTTAGATTACTTGTTAGATATTACTGCAATGTCAGAATTAGAAGCACAAGCATTTCGCTACACTCACATTAACATCTGCTAACCATGTGTATGTGACCAATAATATTTTATTTTATTTGATAACTACTTCTACTAACTACTACTAGTACTAACTACTACTACTACTACTAACAACTACTACTACTAACTACTACTAGCAATACTACTACTATTACTAACTACTACTGCTACTACTAACTATTACTACTAGTACTACTACTATAGTGCTGATACTTTGATTGCCAGTAATGGCATAATAATATATGCCATTTAGCAGACACTTTTATCCAAAGCGACTTCCACTCATGCGACGGCATTGCAAGCACCATACTCTACCAACTGAAGCCACACACGACCTCTGACCTCTTTCCCTTTCACTGGAACGAAACACACCTCTCAACTGGATTGACTGCCTACAGCTTTGGTAATTGGGAAGTAGTTAATGTTTCACACCCGTGAATATTTTATGAGAGACATTTGCTGGAGGACAAGTTTTTTATTTGGTCATAATAACCCCCAAAAGGTTAAGCATTGGATCACGGCTGAGACATTAACATCCGTCTCCCTGCAACTAGGGAACCATACCTATACGTTAGGCTTTAATGGCATCATTATATAAATTATACAACCATCATCTTTGCCCCTGCTCAATTTTCTGAATTAAAAAGGAGCAATGTAGCATAGAGGAGGCAGGGATACTATCAGTGTTCAGAATTCTCCATGCTTCAATTTGTGTTTATAGATTTCAATCTACACTGAATGATTTGAACGTACCTTATAACAGAGAGATGAATAAAAATAGATTGAGACATAAATAACTTACCACAGTCCTTGTTTTGGAATAACGTTCCATTTAAAACAATGCACTCGGTTCACTTTGGAGATGCCTGTGATAAATTGCGAATCTCGGGTCAGGTTATTTGTGAGAGGTTCCAGTCAACACATTAATTACGCATTCTAATCGAAATGTTTAAGATTCATATTTATTGTCAGAAAAGGAATTGTATATTTATAGTGCCTTTCCAATACACACAATCTAAGCATTTCTTTCGAACAGGAAATTAATCTCTGATATCTGGACACATATGGTATATATTGCCTTTGGTAAATATTTGAGTGAGTAAATGTGATAACCATTCAAAGCATCATCATAAAACACAGCCATGAATGTTGTTACTGGTTGTCATGACGGGGTAGATTTCTAGTAGTGAATACATTTGACATCTAAGTCATTCAGCAGAGGTTTAAGTCATTCAGCAGAGGTTTAAGTCATTCAGCAGAGGTTTAAGTCATTCAGCAGAGGTTTAAGTCATTCAGCAGAGGTTGTTATCCAGAGCGATTTAAAGTCAGTGCATTCAACTAAGCTTAGGTAAAACAACCACATGTCACAGGTCCTCAGGAACTTTGAATACCACTAGCCGAGAGAAGACGTAGATGACGATTAAGGCAGCCCCCTGCACCTCTCTGACTCAGAGTTTGGGTTAAATGCGGAAGACACATTTCAGTTGAATACATTCAGTTGGACAACTGACTAGGTATCCCCCTTTCCCTTTACCCTTTCCGAGAGCAGAGGTCTTATATTCAGTCTTGGAGGCTGAGGCTGTCCTAATATGGACACCGTACTAGCGCCAGTGTTTATGGCCAGATGGGAGAGAGCATGAGTGGGTGTGGACAGGAGGACATGTGTATTGTTTGTATATGGAGGGCTCAGGCTGCACTCCGGGGGATGAGTCCACAATGGAAATGTCCCAAACTTTATTCTCTGTTATCCTCGATGATTTTACTCATGTACATGTATGGCTTTTTTTTTTAATTGTTGAATTAATAAACTAAACTAAACCACCTTCAGGTATGCTAACGTATTGAATGACATCCAGGGCAGTCAGGGTGGTTACCATTCACTGGCAGTGCTTTGACATAATACAAGAGAAGAGTGGAAAAAAGAAATGCTCTCGCAGACAAAAAATCTGTGAATAGGAAAACAGCCTTGTTAGTAGGTACAGTAGGCCCTTGAAGCCCATCGGGCCCTCGAGGCCCCCCTGTCAAAAATGATAGACTTATGTTGGTTGAAATGGCAGTATTTAAAAAAATAAAATTAACATTTTTGAAGTCGCCCGAAACTATTAACAAAGGATGACTCATTAAATAATCTGTTTACAAAGTTGTACTTGACTGTAGATTCAATAAGATCAGATAGCGTGATGATCATTCCTTTGATCACTCTGGCATTTCAAAAGCCATAAAAGAGAATAAGTGGGACACTTTTTGCATTTCCGTCTTCTGTAACCTTTTCCAACAGCTCTCCAACATATTAGCCCAATACATGATACATTTCTGAAATCCTTAAAATGTTTCCTAATCACAAAAAAATAAAAAATAATTAGATGATATCACTGAGTCAAAACCATATTTTCAGTTCACATTTGGTAGACTGGGACCACAGGTTCGGTAAACTGGGACACCATTATTATAGTCCTACTGTAATTGTACACCAACGACAATTCAATTCAAAGCCTATTCCCCCTCAGGAAACTAAAAAGATTTGGCATGGGTCCTGAGATCCTCAAAAAGTTCTACAGCTGCAACATCAAGAGCATCCTGACCGGTTGCATCACTGCCTGGTACGGCAATTACTCAACCTCCGACCGCAAGGCACTTCAGAGGGTAGTGCGTACGGCCCAGTACATCACTGGGGCAAAGCTGCCTGCCATCCAGGACCTCTACACCAGGCGGTGTCAGAGGAAGGCCCTGAAAATTGTCAAAGACCCCAGCCACAGACTGTTCTCTCTACTACCGCATGGCAAGCGGTACGGGAGTGCCAAGTCTAGGACAAAAAGGCTTCTCAACAGTTTTTACCCCCAAGCCATAAGACTCCTGAACAGGTAACCAAATGGTTACCCGGACTATTTGCATTGTGTGCCACCCCCCCCCCCCAACCCCTCTTTGTTTGCTACTCAATGTTTATCATATATGCATAGTCACTTTAACTATACATTCATGTACATACTACCTCAATTGACCCGACCAACCAGTGCTCCCGCACATTGGCTAACCGGGCTATCTGCATTGTGTCCCACCACGCACCACCCGCCAACCCCTCTTTTACGCTACTGCTACTCTCTGTTCATCATATATGCATAGTCACTTTAACCATACCCACATGTACATACTACCTCAATAAGCCTGACTAACCGGTGTCTGTATATAGCCTTGCTACTGTTATTTTCAAATGTCTTTTTACTGTTGTTTTATTTCTTTACTTACCTACACACACACACCCACCTTTTTCTTTCACACTATTGGTTAGAGCCTGTAAGTAAGCATTTCACTGTATGGTCTACACCTGTTGTATTCGGCGCACGTGACAAATATACTTTGATTTGATTTGATTTGGAATTCAAATTAGTCTGATTAGGAAACATCTGAGGATTTCTGAAATGTATTTGTTGGGCTAGCATGTTAGATAGATGTCTGAAGTGGTTACAGAAGATGGAAATACAACAAAAAAGTCCCACTTTTTCTGAATTCACTCAAATAACAGTACTAATAACAATACTACTGCCTAACCTAAGTACAGGAGTCCTTAACGTAAACTGGATCTCTTCCTTCATTGGAAAAACCTATACAATTGTCCCACTTTATCTACTCCATGCTGTCCTACTTTAGCTAGCTATGGTTGGTAAAACTGGACAACAACAAAAAATGACTGAATTAAAAAATGTAAACATAATATTGGCAATTCTTTTAATGTATTTTGAGGCACCAGTACATAGTATGCACATTTACATCACAATTTGGCACAGTGCATTATTTATGACAGTTTTATAACCTTAACATCAAAACAGAAAAAAAGCTATATTACTGTGTGCTTTGTGGGGTGAGCTTCCTGTTTGGCGCTTGCTCTACCCCCCTCTATGATTTCCAAGATGGAGTAACAGTCGGACGTGTGTTTGTCTTTGTCTTATCCCATGTAAATAGACGTTTTTTTCTGTATATATTTTAATCTCACTTTCTATCTACAAACTAAATATACTTTCCTGCAACCCGCCTCACCCAATGTGGTACGATTTGCTATTTTTATTCCTTATGACTGGAACCTCGATCAGGAGCTAGCCAGCTAACTAGCTACTAGCCATTAGTCTTTGTTAGCCATGGCTAGCCTTCTTCACCTTTAGCTCGGACACCAGCCAGCTTTAGCTCGGACACCAGTCAGCTTTAGCTCGGACAATACCTGCTAGTCTGCACAGCGCAATATCAACCCAGAGCACATCGGACTGCTTCTGGCTAATGTTAGCTAGCGCATCTGTCCCGAAGCAAGCACCAGTTATCCTTGAGCTAGCCTCGAGCTAGGCCCATATACCAGCTAATTCTAGGGCTACAATATCTCTTTTGCCAATTGGCCCGGACCCTTTATTGTCGACACGGAGCCCCGCCGATCCATCACGACTGGTCTGCCGACGTAATCGCCCGATGTGGTCTCAACAGGCTTTTTCGTTGCGATGTCGCCGAAGACCCATCTGCTAGCCCCGGCCCACTAATTTTCTGAACACCGTGTCTCCCGCTCACCTAGCGTAGTAGTGACTACCGAACGGCTCCCTGACTCACTTATTGCTGCTCATTGGACCCTATGATCACTCGCTACACAGCTGATGCCACTCCTGGTCTGTTTCAATAACATGGTACCTCATTTTGTTTATCTGTCGGCCCCAGCCTCGAACTCAGGTCCTGTATGTACCTAACTGACCAGCTCTGCTCATTCATCGCCATTTACCCGTTGTTGTCTTACCTCTCCCGTTCAACACCTGTGATTGCTTTATGCCTCTCTCTAATGTCAATATGCCTTGTCTAGGCTAGTTCTTATTGTTTTATTTCACTGTAGAGCCCTCAGTCCCACTCAACATGCCTTAGATAGCTCTTTTGTCCCACCCCCCACACATGCGGAGACCTCACCTGGCTTAACTGGTGCCTCTAGAGACAAAACCACTCTCATCGTCACTCAACGCCTAGGTTTACCTCCACTGTACTCACAACCTACCATACCCATGTCTGTACATTATGCCTTGAATCTATTTTACGACGCCCAGAAATCTGCTCCTTTTATTCTCTGTTCCCAAAGCACTAACAGACCAGTTCTTATAGCCTTTAGCCGTACCCTTATCCTACTCCTCCTCTGGTGATGTAGAGGTTAACCCAGGCCCTGTAGCTCCCAGTACCACACCTATTCCCCAGGCGCTCTCATTTGTTGACTTCTGTAAACGTAAAAGCCTTGGTTTCATGCATGTTAACATCAGAAGCCTCCTCCAAGTTTGTTGTATTCACTGCTTTAGCACACTCCGCCAACCCTGATGTCCTAGCCGTGTCTGAATCCTGGCTTAGGCTCTGAAATTTGGCTCTGAAATTTCCAATCCCCAACTACAACATTTTCCGCCTAGATAGAACTACCAAAGGGGCCGGAGTTGTAATCTACTGCAGAGATAGCCTGCAGAGTTCTGTCATGCTATCCAGGTCTGTGCCCAAACAGTTCGAGCTTCTACTTTTAAAAATACACCTTTCCAGAAGTAAGTCTCTCACTGTTGCCGCTTGTTATAGACCCCTCTCAGCCCGCAGCTGTGCCCTGGACACCATGTGAATTGATTGCCCCCCTTTATCTTCAGAGTTTGTACTGTTAGGTGACCCAAACTGGGATATGCTTAACACCCCGGCAGTCCTACAATCTAAACTAGATGCCCTCAATCTCACACAAATTATTAAGAAACCTACCAGGTACAACCCTAAATCCGTAACCATGGGCACCCTCATAGATATCATCCTGATCAACATGCCCTTTAAATACACCTCTGCTGTCTTCAACCAGGATCTCAGCGATCACTGCATCATTGCCTGAGTCCGTAATGGGTCCGCGGTCAAATGACCACCCCTCATCACTGTCAAACGCTCCCTAAAACACAGCCAGCAGGCCTTTCTAATCAACCTATCCTGGAAGGATATTGACCTCATCCTGTCAGTAGAGGATTCCTGGTTATTCTTTAAAAGTGCTTTCCTCACCATCTTAAATAAGCATGCCCCATTCAAAAAATGTAAAACTAAGAGCAGATATAGCCCTTGGTCCACTCCAGACTTGACTGCCCTTGACCAGCGCAAAAATATACTGTGGCGTTCTGCATTAGCATTGAATAGCCCCCGCGATATGCAACTTTTCAGGGAAGTTAAGGAACCAATATACACAGTCAGTTAGGAAAGCAAAGGCACACATTCCAAACAGTTTTGGGACACTGTAAAGTCCATGGAGAATAAGAGCACCTCCTCCCAGCTACCCACTGCACTGAGGCTAGGAAACACTGTCACCACCGATAAATCTACGATAATCGAGAATTTCAATAAGCATTTTTCTACGGCTGGCCATGCATTCCACCTGGCTACACCTACCCCGGCCAACAGCGCTGTACCCCCCGCAGCAAATCACTGAAGCTGGAGACTTATATCTCCCTCACTAACATTAAGCATCAACTGTCAGAGCTGCTTACCGATCACTGCACCTGTACACAGCCCATCTGTAAATAGCCCACCCAACTACCTCATCCCCATATTGTTATTTATTTTTGCTCTTTTGCACCCCAGTATCTCTACTTGCACATCATCATCTGCACACCTATCACAGTGTTAATGCTAAATTGTAATTATTTCTATTGTGTTATTGACTGTACGTTTGTTAATCCCATGTCTAACTCTGTGTTGTTGTTTTAGTCGCAATGCTTTGCTTTATCTTGGCCAGTTGTAAATGAGAACTTGTTCTCAACTAGCCTACCTGGTTAAATAAAGGTGAAATAAAAAAATAAACATCAATGATGTCATGTTTTGTCATTGATTATCATGTCTTGTCCCTGTGCTTCCCCTTCTATTCGTTTCCCTCTGCTGGTCTTATTAGGTTCTTTCCCTCTTTCTATCCCTCTCTCTCCCCCTCCCTCTCTCCCTCTCTCGCTCTCTCTCTCTATCGTTCCGTTCCTGCTCCCAGCTGTTCCTCATTCTCCTAACTACCT